>NW_026020193.1:169909-271455 GCF_900185275.1 Solanum verrucosum
GATTGACTTGGAATTGATCTCCTTCCAGATACCAGCCTTTTCTATTCCTCCTTACAGAATGGCTCCAGTTGAATTTAAGGAATTGAAACATCATTGAAAGACCTTCTAGATAAGGGCTTCATCAGATCTAGTATTTCCCCATGGGGTGCACTAGTGTTGTTCGTGAAGAAAAAGATGGTTCTCTCAGAATGTGCATCGATTATAGACAGTTGAACAAGGTCACAATCAAGAATAAGTATCCCATCCCCCGGATTGATGACTTGTTTGACCAACTTTAGGGTGCTAGTCATTTCTCAAAGATAAACCTCAGATCCGGTTATCATCAGCTCAGAGTCAGGGATAGTGACATTCTGAAAACTACCTTCAGAACTCGGTATGGACATTATGAATTTGTAGTTATGTCATTTGGACTAACCAATGCTCCTACAACTTTCATGGATTTGATGAAAAAAGTGTTCAAGTAGTATTTGGACTTGTTCGTTATCGTCTTTATTGATGATATCCTCATTTACTATAGGAATGAGGAAGAACATGCGACTCATTTGAGAGTTGTCCTATAAACTCTCAAAGATTGCCAGTTATTGGCTTAAGTTCAGTAAGTGTGAGTTTTGGTTGCAGTCTGCTGCTTTTCTTGGGCATATAATGTCTAGTGAAGGGATTCGAGTGGATTCTCAGAAAATAGAAGCAGTGAAACAATTGCCCAGACCTACCTCTCCTACAGATATCAGAAGTTTCTTGGGTAGTTATTATAGAAGGTCCGTGGAAGGATTTTCATCCATAGCCTCTTTATTAACTAAGTTAACTCAGAAAAAGGTTAAGTTTCAATGGTCAGATGATTGTGAGAAGAGCTTGGCAAAACTGAAAACTAGGTTGACTACAACTCCTGTTTTGACTCTACCAGAGGGTTCAGACGGTTATATTATCTATTGTGATGCATCCAAAGTTGGCCTAGGTTGTGTGTTGATGCGGTGAGGTAAGGTTATAACTTATGCTTCTAGACAACTTAAGGTGCATGAGAAGAATTATCAAACTCATGACCTCGAGCTTGTAGCAGTGGTGTTTGTACTTAAGATTTAGAGACATTACTTGTATGGTGTTCACATAGATGTGTTCATAGACCATAAGAGCCTTTAGTACGTGTTCACCCAGAAAAAGTTGAATCTTCGCCAAAGGAGATGACTTGAATTCCTTAAAGATTATGATATGAGTGTGCATTACTATCCTGGTAAGGCAAATGTAGTAGCGGATGCTCTTAGTAGACTATCTATGGGTAGTGTAGCACATGTTGAGGAAGAAAGAAAGGAACTAGCAAAATATGTTCACAGACTTGCTCGCTTAGGAGTTCGTCTTATGAGTATATCAGATGGTGGTGTAACAATCCAGAATGGGTCAGAATCTTCATTGGTAGTGGAGGTTAAGGAAAATCAAGACATTGATTTGATATTGCTTCAACTAAAAGGTGCAGTCCATCAGCAGAGAGTTGAGGTTTTCTTTTAAGGAGGAGATGGTGTGCTTCGCTATCAGGGTCGATTATGTGTTCCTAAGGTGGGTGAGTTGAGACAACAGATTCTGGCAGAAACCCTTAACTCCAGATATTCTATTCATCCAGGCGCCACTAAGATGTACCGTGATCTGCGGGAAGTCTTTTGGTGGAATGGTATGAAATGGGATATATCAGATTTTGTGGTAAGTGCCCAAATTGCCAACAAGTCAAGGTAGAACATCAGAAACCAAAAGGTATGACTCAAGAGATCAACATTCCTACTTGGAAGTGGGAAGTGATCAACATGGACTTCATTATAGGTTTACCTTGTACTCGCAGACAACATGACTCCATTTGGGTGATTGTTGATAGAGTTACTAAGTCTGCGTGCTTTTTGGCGGTTAAGACTACATATTCGGTGGAGGACTATGCCAAGCTTTACATTAATGAGATAGTTAGGTTACACAGGGTTCCTTTGTTTATCATCTCAGTTAGATGTCCTCAATTTACCTCTTATTTCTAGAAGTCATTTCAGAAAGGTCTTGGTACTCAGGTTAATCTTAGCACAACTTTTCATCCACAGACGGATGGTCAGGCAGAGCATACCATTCAGACGTTAGAGGACATGTTGAGAGCTTCTGTGATTGACTTCAAGGTTAGTTGGGATGATCACCTTCCTTATATAGAGTTTGCCTACAATAATTGATACCATTCCAGCATTCAGATGGCCCCTTATGAGGCATTGTATGTGCGTAGATGTAGATCTCCAGTTGGTTGGTTTGAAGTAGGTGAAGCATCCTTGATAGGGCCAGATTTAGTTCATGATGCTATGGAGAAAGTGCAACTCGTTAGAGATAGACTTAAGACATCCCAGAGTCGCCAGAAGTCCTATGCAGATGTAAGAAGAAGGGAATTAGAGTTCCAAGTTGATGATTGGGTTTTCTTGAAAGTGTCACCTATGAAAGGGGTGATGAGGTTTGGCAAGAAAGGGAAGCTCAGTCCTAGATATGAAGGCCCTTACAAGATCTTGAAAAGAGTTTGTAAAGTGGCTTATGAGTTAGAGTTGCTAGTAGAACTAGCAGCGGTACATCTGTTTTTTCACATTTCACTATTGAAGAAGTATATGGGTGATCCAACATCTATAGTACCTTTAGAAAGTATGGCTGTGAAGGATAGTCTCATTTATGAGGATGTGCTAGTTGAGATTCTTGATCGTCAAGTTAGAAGATTGAGAAACAAAGAATTCGCTTCGGTTAAGGTTTTGTGCAGGAGTCAGGGGAGCTACTTGGGAAGCAGAAACAACCATGAAGGCCAAGTATCCTCATCTCTTTCCTTCCGATTCCATTCCAGCTTGAGGTAATAGTTCCTCTTCAGTTTTTCAATCATTCATGCGCAATTTCAGTCTTAGTATCATGTTCCTTCAGTTTGTACTTGCATTTTCAGTGTATTTGCATGTCCTTGGAACTTAGTTCAGTCAGAAATCAGTTTCCAGTGCTTAGTGGTAGGGTTTGCAGATCTTTCCCTCCATACCCAGCAAGTTTAGACTTCATTCGAGGATAAATGTTCCCAAGGGGGAGCTATTGTAACACCCTAGATTCAAAGAAGAAAATAATTCAAGATTTTCAGAAGTTGCAGGTGCCACCGACAGAGGACACCTACGGACCGTCAGTTGACTAACGGCCCCCGTCAGTCAGCTCAGTCGATGGACCAGTCAACTTTCAGTTTTAGACCCCAGATTTCAGCCCTCTGACATCCAAATGACGATTGACAGGACGGACCGTTAGTCGACTTACGACCCGTCAGTCAGCTCTGCCAATGAGCCAGTCGACTTTTTAAGTAAGGTTTTTTTGGTCTTTTCCCTATGCGTTGGACCCCTAAACTACGTAGTTTTAGTCAGTTTTAGCCTAGTAACTTAATTAGAACCTACCTTAGTCAATTCTTTCTCAAGATAATCGATCAAACTTAGAACCAGAGAGGAGAAAGAGTCGACCAAAGCTTTCCAAAACGCAACAAGGTTTTCATTAGTATTAGCCCAATCGAAATATTTCTCCGTGGAATTTGTCACAAGGTATGTGGCATTTCATTAGTGGGTTCCTTTCGCCCATTAGGTCCCTAGATTTCAGTTAGACTCTTGATCCCCTTAATATTATCTAGACTTAGGGTTTTTGAATGTTAGAATTGTTGGGTTTTAGCTATTAGAATGATCCAAATCGTATCATCACGACTTCAGTATCTCTATTGAGCAGGTTCATGCATAAAATCAGAGCCCTAACTATGTAGTTCGTTTAGTTCATGGATTACACATGCTATGCCAGATAATTCAGTTGTATATAAACATGCCTCAGTTTTCGAATGCATTATTATCAGTATATTAATGTTGTATTCCTAGTTTGCATGTCAGTAATCGAGCTATTTATTATTACAGACATTTAGCCATAAAATGTTAATTACATAATCAATTGGGAGAAGCTTAATACCGAGTGGAATAGGGTCAGACATCCTCAAGTCCCAGAACTACGTACCCCGTAGGTTGTAAGTGCCCGTTGTGGGCATCATTTTAGTGATCACGCCAACATGCCTCAATACCTCTAGCAGGGTATATTGGGTCCTCTCGATGAGGCGTATACATCAGACTCCACATTTAGCTTATGTGGTTTTATGTCGATTATTGGTAGCTCATTTACAGTTCAGTCAGATTCTATAACATTAACCATGCTATCAGTATAGTTCAGCATTCAGTCTCAGCATGTTATAAACTTGGTCATTGCATTTAGTTTATCCATTTTCAGTATTTCCAGTATCCTCATCATGGTTAGATTATATCATTGCTTTATTGCTTGTTCAGTTAATGTTATTATTCAGCTTTACTCTATCCTGCATAATCAGTACCTTTCAAGTATTGACGCATACTCTGCGCTACATCTTCTCATGATGTAGGTTCACGTCCTCAGCAGTGAGATCACGCATAGATCGGTTCCCGATCTTCAGTTCAGCAGTATCAGTGGTGAGCCCTCATTCTCCGAGGACTAGTGACATGATTGTCTTTCCTTTCTTTAGTAGTAGTTTCAGTTTTGCTAGATTTAGCTGGGGCATGTCCTAACATTTCTAGTCAGTAGAGGCTATTTTCAGACATAGACAGATTCAACTATAGTGTTAGAGTTTGACTTTTCAGTTGTTGATTAAACTCTCATTTTTTATATATTCAGATTTAGTATATGGGTATTCCCCATCATTTCAGATTATCTTATAATTTAGCTTTCGCACAAATTTATTGATTAAGTTTATCTTTAGTATGCTTATGATATGCCAGCAGGGTTAGCTTGGGGTCACTCATGATCCTAGGTCCCGTATCCGCGTCCAGACGGTAGCCTCGGGGAGTGACATAATGAAATCTTATTTAATATTGAAACGTTTTCATCGTTCTTTTAGTTCTCTGATTTTTATTTTATATATTTTAGATTTGTTTTGTTTTGTAAAAATTATATTGCTTTGGTCAAACTATTGTTATATAGGAGTTGTTTAGGTACTTAAATTGTATATTTAATTTTTTTTACCCGTATTACTAATACCATGAATGTCTAGGTATTAGTAATGCAAAGGGATTTAATAGCTGCATTAGCATGGTTAACGACTCAATTATCCATAAAAACACTTTTAGATCTTTTCCACCATAATTGTAGAGGATATTTTTATAAATAAATAATTTTATACAATGCATACTATATGTAATACACCTAACTAAACAATGCATAAGAAATAATTTACGTATAACTAATGCAAGCAAAACAAATACAAACATTACTAATGCAAGCATTACTAATACACTCTACCAAACGACCCGTAAGAGTCTATTTGTGCATACCCAAAATTAAAGGCATAAATGTGAAATAAGACCAAGTTAAAAGGAATATTTATGTATTATGCCTAACTTAAAAGCTTCCAAAACTCCAAAACTTCCAAAATTCTCAACTTTTTTATCCATCTTCAAAACCAACCTCATAAACTAATCAAACATAACTCGAGATAACTAACGAGAAGAATAAAATAATATATTTTTTAAAAATTTCAAAAATGACCTTCAGGGTTATTACATTTTCCCTAGCAGGAATACATATCGTATTTTACCTTAAAGAAAATCATCCCTTTCTAAGAGTGTGCAAAAACCGAACCGATCAATAAATCAAACCGAAAAAATATTATTGGGTTATTGGATTTTAATGGGTTTATAAAGATAGTTATTGGGCTATTGGTTCAGTTTTAGTATTTACTATTGGGTTATTGGGTAAACCAATAACTCAATAAGACGGTAATAATTTACTATTTTGCCCTTCCTAAATATTAATTATTAATAATTTAATATATTACTAGACACTATAACTGTCACAACCTGAGTCTACACCATGGACGTGACCAGGACTTGAGAACCACTACTGGTCCCCAAGCGAACCCTTATCTTGGTTAACTACAAGCGGATGACTACCTCAAACATACAAAATCTTAATATTGAATCAAATCTCATTAAACTCAACTACTCAACTTTAAAAAGTTTGAACAATACTCAAAAGATCTACTCACCCTTTTTTTTGTTTCAAGCATGGACCTTAACTTACCGAACTGGCTTAGTAAATTAGAAATCATTAGCTGTCAACTGTTCATAGTCAGTAGTGGAAGAGGGCGTAGCTTTGATTGCTCAAGTTGCCCTCTCATGGTTAAATGTGAAAAAGAATTTCTTTTGTTTAGCAACAGTCTTATAAGGATGATGCTTCCCCTGTGCTTATCAATAATTAATAAGGAAGACTGGGCTAAAGGTAACTACTTTGTGCTCACGAGTTTATAAAACAACTCAAAACAAAGAAATAAAGAAAACTCCTCAACTTTGTCTATCTATGAAGCCTCTACTATTACAGAAGGAGATCGGGATAAGACCCACGACATCTCAACATTACTAACTGTAAGGTAAATGTGAAGTCCTCTGTAATATAAGAAGGCTCACCACAGTTGACTAGAACACCACATGACCTCAACGAAACGCCTATTGATGATCTTGAATACCTGTATCTGTATCATAAAATGACGTATGCCAATTGGCGTTAGTACAAGGAATGTACGAGCATGTAAGGTGAACTCTGCAACATATAAGTATAAGCTCGATGTAATAAAGGGGAAGACATACTTACCTCATCTCAACTCAACATGACTCAAGAATACTCAACTCAATCAAGGATACTCAACTCAACTCAACTCAAGATGCTCAACTCAACTCAAGATACTCAATTCAAGCTCAAGATACTCAATTCAAAATGAAAGCAACAATAAAAGATGCTATATACATGAAACTTTTGGAATAGTAGATAATAACTCAAATATATATAAATATACAATAATAGCTCATTACTCTTATTTGGGAGATTTTCTAACCGATAACCATCACTATGAGCAACGTGACAATACAACGTCTCACCTACGCTGCCAGAACTGTCCTATACCTTGCCAGAGTATAGGACATCCTCAACTAAGTGGATCCATAGAGCTATGCTTAAAAGTAATAAGGAATCATCTAAAAAGTATGACCCTTTACCCATGTTGGCATACATGGTTTATGGGGGTTGTGAGTTGTCTGAACTCTCCCCCATATCGTTGCTCAATACTACTCCCAATAATATATACTCATGCTCATATGTTTTAAAAAAATATAACTCTTCATCTAGTTTGAGATAATTGCTCAAACTACCCTCTTAAAAGAGGTAACTGCTCTTGAAATAACTTTTGAACTCATAACTCATTTAGAAATCTCAGTTTCTCTTTTATCAATGTAAAAAAATGATGCCTCTGGAATACCTCATCCCCTTATACTCATACTTGAAAACTATTTCTCAAAAAACATTTAAAAATCATATTATAATATGATCATTGATGACTCGGGAAGTCATACTGCATAAACATTGATGTACCATACATACTGCATAAACATTGATGTACCATACTGCTTAAACATTGATGACATACTCGATTGTCATACTAATCATGCTTTAGAAACTTTCTCAAAACTCATCTTTACTTTCTCAAAAACTCAGTTTAAAAACTCAAATGTTGGCTTTAAAAAAAAGGCCCTCAAAATTTATAACTGATTCATAGGGTTCATGCGGAATTATCGACATGAACGACTTAACTCAGAGATCTTAACAGCAATATGGAAACTCAATATTGAGAACTCAAGAATTCGAAACTCAGCAATACTACTCATTTCATGAATACTCAATTCATTGGGTTCATGTTGAAATATAGACATGAACGAATCAACTCAAAAATCTTAATGCATAACATATAGCAATTCAATAATTAGGAATATAATTTCAAAAAGAATCAAGAACTCAATAACTCAAAATCAACTTATATCAAGAATACTCAAATATAGGTATAGAGTCCTAGATTACTCTTTTACTGATTTGAAAGTAGATGTAGGGCGTGACGACAAACTAGTCTAATACTATGATATCCTAACATACCTGGAAGAACAAGGTTCTTGAAGAATCTTGAAAAAGAACTTGATTAGAAGCCTTTGAAATCCTAGCTTGAAGGAGAAAAATCAAGTAAACCTTTCTTCAGATTTCTTGAATTAGTTTCTTGAAACTCTATGGCCAAGAATTAATATTCTCATTAATGATTCATAATTGTATGAAGAAAATTGAGTTGGAAAGAATGGAATTCTTGGAGAAAGACTTACCTTGAAGAACAATCTTGAAAAAGACTGAAAGAATCTTGAATGGAATCTTTTACTTTTATTTTTCCCTTAGGGTTTTGTCTTAGGGTTTGAGAAAGAAGAGAAAGGAGGATTAAGAGATGAAAATCTGATTTTTTTTGCTCTTTAATTAGTCAAGAAATTCGTATAGGGTTTTCTTAGAGGTAAAAAGATAAAAACAACCCTTTTTAATGATTTCCTGTCGGCTAATTCGTCACTGCACTGTATCAAGTTACTAAATTGGTCATAACGCTTTACTTGAAACTTGGATTGACGCGAAATTGGTGGCATTGGAAAGAAAATTCAAATAAATTTAATTTGATAGGTTATGGTCCACATAACTCTTTATATTCTAAGAGATATGGTCGTTTGAAGTTGACCCAAGTAGAATCTTACATAAAAAATTAATCGGTAAGAAAACTTTTAACTCAACTTTGTGCTAGGAGATTCTAGTGACCTTAATTCATATCCAAATTCATTCCCACACTAAAGAATTATCCTTAACACCTAAGAAAATTAAGAGTCACTTAGTACGACCTTATATGTAATTCAAGAATGGTTATGTCACGACCCATGGGTATACCTTAGATGTAACATGACGTACTTGATCCTGAAAGGGATCTTATACAAGCCACTTAGCATATCATAACATAAGATAATAGAATAGTGCGGAATTTTAAAACATTTTTCATACAATCAAAGTCTTTATAAAACGAAGCGGAAGTCTTACTACATTTTTTATCTCAAACCAGCTACAACAATACTTTGAATAACTCTTGGGACACAACCCATACAATAGTCTCAAAACATGAAAAATAAAAGACATAAAGGAAATGGTGGCTTCATCCTCAATGCTATGAGTACTCACCAAGTCTTCAACTCCTTGCACTTCTAGAAACCTATCTCCAAGAATAGAAATCAAAATCGACGAGCCCTACATTTGATGAGAATGTAGGCAAGAGTATGCGTTAGTATAAAAGTACTAAATATGATAGCTAGCATAACATCATAAGAGCATAATATAAGGGTTAGTCAACATAAGACATAATCTACGAGCATAAGAGATACTTCATGAAACACAAAGTATAAGCATAGAGACAATATCATAATCATAATCAAGGTCTCCAACATAAGCATCATTTAAGCATTATTCATCATAAATCATAGTCCATGTACCTAGTTAATGCTTAGACCTTCACATCATAAGAAAACCACTTCATAAGTAACCTCCAAGTACACTTGTGCAATGCATGTATAAGACCTCATAATCCCATTCATGCTAAGTATCCCCTTTGTCCATCATCATCCTATTTACCATCTTATGTTCTCATTTTTTAGCTTAATTCTCATAGACAAGGGAATCTCTCACCTTTAGTCACTCATAGCAAGGAAGGCAACTATAACACAATCCTATCTAAGCATACCTCCTATAAGAGAACACTTCTAGGTAACCTTAAGTCATACTTGTGCAATGAATGAATAAGATCCCATAATCCAACCATGCTAAGTACCACTTTTAGGTCCTCATACTCATACTTCTTGATTTGGAGACTAGTCCACCTTTTTAATACATTGGAACCCTAGGAGATACTTCTTTAAATACATCTTATCCCCTTTTCTTTACTTTTGAACACTATGAAATATTTACTCAAGCATGTCTAAGTTCATTATATTGGAACACTTGAGATGCTTCCTTAAGCATGTCTTAGTTCATTCTACTTGAGCACTTGGAGATGCTTTTTTAAGCATGTCTTAGCTCATTAATGCTTTTGAACACTTGTATATACTCTTTCAAGTATGTCTCAGTTCATTAATAATCTTGCACTAGTTGGGAATATAGCCTTAATCGATATGGGACTACATGAGCTTTCACATGATCCCCTCCGATGTTACCCACACCAAGAAGGGTTGGTCTACTTGCTTAGGGTAGAACCGGTTTGTTAACTTAGTTTGACCCACTAGCTAACTTTCCTATGAGGCACGTAGTTATGGGATACGAAGATTCTACTAGGAAACCTGGACTCCACTTGTGAGGGACTTTATCTCGTGAGATATACTTTGGAAAACTCGAACTCTACTTGTGAGAGTTCCCATCTTGGAATTCAGACTCAACTAGGTAAAAGCTTCCATCTCAATTCAATATCCACTCGGTGCTAGGCATACATCCCACAAGATAGCTTATTAAGTTCTTACTTAATTCATTACTCATGGAGGGATGTCCTTGACAACCAATCCATGTTTCAAGTGCTTCTATCACTTTATGCATTTGAACATTCTTAATTCAACATATTAACTTTACTCTCAAAGCCCTAACAATCAACACTCATGACTACAAGCCTTACCCTCAAAGCTTTATTTCTTACCAACATCATTCATACCTAGATTTCATGGCATTCTAATCACATTCTTCATTATCAAGTGACTCTAGTCATGAATCATCATAAAAGTTCAATCTCAAGCTTTACTAGTCATAATCCATCATATATACTATAATCTAATTCAATTCATGTCTACAAGCTTTCATTCATGAACAATTACTAAACAGGTCATCAATTTTAGAAGATCATCTATAAATCCTCAATTTCACCTTTCATGGCATAAATCCACATTACTACAATTTCATCAATTAAACTAGAGTTAACCATGGAAAATATCATCACAATATCATGATTCAATACTAAAATAATCATAAGCAAGTACTATCCACTCAATTGGATTCATACTCAACAATACCCACAATATAGGAAAAAACCCTAGCTAGAATTGAGGTTCATCTTCAATTGAGGGAAATCTAGGGGGATCCATGGATGGAAGAATCCAAGGATGAATAAGCTATCATACCTTGATTATAAATCCCTCACAATGCTTGCAACAATGGAGGAATTTGCCCTAACTTGCTTCTCTTCTTCTTCTTCTTCTTTCTAGAAAGAGAATTTCTTGGAGGGAATTTGGGTTCTTTGGGTAGATTGAAAATAATGATTTAGAATCCCTTAATTAATGGTCTAATAGCTTTATATAGGTGGCCTAATTACTAATAAAACGACCCCCTCTTAATAACTAATTAATTTCTAGAACTTTCCCTAACCCCTAACTTAAACAACTTAAGGGACAAGGCTGCCTCACCCACGAGACCCAGAACCATAGGTTGTTGGTGGACCCACGGGCCATGCTGGTCCTCCGTGGATGGAGTCCTGCAGTTCCACTCTTGGGGTCTTGACCCATGACCCTCCCCACGGGGCGTGAGTCCTCATCGTGGGTCACTGATTTTTGGCAGGTTTTGGGGCTGTTTTAGGGTCCTCCTCAAGGACCCTTTGGTTGGTTTTTAGGGAGTCGTACCTTGACATTTAACCTCTAAACCCCTCATTCTAAGTACGGAAAGTCATTTCTACAACTCTAACCCTTACGTAAGGCTCTAGTTTAACCTACTAGTTTTCCAGGTGTTACAGGTTAGGAGCTTAACTTAGAAATTTTCGGGGTGTTACAATAACTATATCAAATTATTAGTACTCTACTCACTTCACACTAGGCCGCTTTACTAGTCTTTACTGTTTACTCAAATCTAAAGTTCACAGTTGTAGCTATTTGATTTTAGTTTTAGTTTGTAATTGTAGGTTGTAGCTTTTGCTAGTTTGTAAAGGTCTGTAATTTGATTAACATTAGAAATTTTATATTATGTTTTGGCGGTGACATGTAATTATAGCCTTCATACTATATTTTCTCTTATTGATGCAATGTCTCATTATCTTTCTTGTTTCACTATATCAAAATATTTAGAGAAGTGAGAAGTCATGTAATATTTTACGGACATTTTCTTATTGAGTAAACCGAAAATCGAACCGATAATGATAAAAAACTGATAAAATCAAAACCGATAAAAAATATCTTATTGGGTTATTATTGAGTTGACATATTTAATAACCAAAAACCGAACTGAACCGACCGATCACACCCCTACCCTTTTCCAGAAGAAAAACTCTTACCAGTTGCCCAACAAGTTTTAGTTAAAAGGTTATAGGAAAATAGTAGAAGATCACAGCCTCAGATTACTTTGTTTTGGCGAATTGTGCAAAAGTTCAACATGTTAGTTTTCTAAGTTGTTCAGAAGATTGGTGTTCTTGACTGTGCTTTTGCTGTGTATATTTTAATAATTGGTATAAAAGCCTTTTTATATATACACTTTTTTTATAAAATATAAATTTGTGGTTGAATTTTTGTATTTGGAAAATGTGAACTCATGATATGAAATTTCAAAATTAAGCTTTTTGGAAAATTTGAGATTTTATCTCATGATTTGAAATCACATAGCACATATTTTATCTCATGATTTCAAATCACGAGATGAAATCACATATGCAACAAAATTCATGAAATAACCACTACTTTAACCCACTTTTAAATCATTTTATCAGATATAATCATTACTCTCAACAACCAAATTTATTATTACTTAATAATAATAGTAGTATATTTTTTTTTTAAACGAAGAGTAGTATACTATAACTCATATTCAACTTCTTTATTGTATTTTTGTTAGAATAACTTAGGGATAGTTTGCATATTTAGTACTCCCTCCGTCTCATTTTATGTGAGGTAGTTTGACTCAGCAGAATTTAAGAAAGGAAAGAAGACTTTTAAAAGATATGGTCTAAAATGAATAATAGAAATTTGTGTGACTATAAATCATTTCATTAAGGATAAACTGAACATTTTAAAGTTAAATTGTTACTTAATATAAAAATGTGTCATTCTTTTTGGGTTTGACTAAAAAAAAAAAGTAAATCATATAAAATGGGACAAATGGAGTAAGTTGTATGAATAATGAGTAATTTAAATAGGCATAATACATAAATAAGCCCTTTAACTTGGCCTCATTTCATATTTATACCCTCCAACTTTGTGTGCGCACAAGTAGACACTTAAACTTTTATAAAGTTGAACAAGTAGACACATGAGTCCTATGTGACATAATACATACATGACACCACGTAGGACACAAATTGCCATGTAGGATGCCACATAGGACGTGTGTGTCTATTTGTTCAATTTTATACAAGTTTGAGTGTCTACTTGTGCATATTCAAAGTTGGAGGGCATAAATGTAAAAGAAGGTAAAGTTAAAGGGTATATTTATCATATTTTCACAACTTATGAATTTTTTATGTATACAAGCAAACAATACAACTTAAAAATCTATATATATAATATAAAGGAGAATTTTCATCCTGCTGATGTGGCATGACTCAATAATCAGAAAAGGTATTTATTTATTTTCTTAAGATTTAGGCATTTTTCTCTATTTTTACACAATTGTATTATTAATAATTATTAATTAATGATCAATTATACCTTTCTATAAATAAAGAATTCCAAAGGCTATCATTTTGGCGTTTTTAAATTATACTCATTTCATTCCCTATAATCAATATTTACTTTCCTATAATTAGTGTGCTTAATTATGGAAAAATGGTTGCAGAATTTCATTAAAAAAAAGAAATGCATCCACTTAATTGCAACTCTTTAATGAAAAGGATAATGCAACATTTCAGAATTTTACTATATAATGCAATATTTGAGAATTCTAACACAATTCATCTATTTTTCTTTCCGCACTACTTTATCCTTACTCCTATTTGTTCATTTTATATCTCTTCATTTATTCTCTCTCAATTTAGCATTGCAATATCTTAATTTTTGTCTTCATTTTTATTTACCTTAAGCAATGAATTTTAATTCATATATCTTATGAAGATAATACTCTAATTAGACGTTAATTGTTTGCCGGTTATATAGAAATGATCTCTTTATTGATTTTTCAGAGGAGTTGAAACATGAAGTGCAAGTAGTTGTTTTACCATGCTTTTGGTTGGTGTTCAAATTTTACCAAAATAAATTAATATTTAATTTTTCATCACAAATATTTCTAAAAATTATATAGTGACTTTTCTTTATTGATTTTTCAGAGGAGTTGAAACATGAAGTGCAAGTAGTTATTTTACCATGCTTTTGGTTGGTGTTCAAATTTTACCAAAAAAAAATTAATATTTAATTTTTCATCACAAATATTTCTAAAAATTATATAGTGACTTTTCATTATTGATTGTTGATAAGGTTTATAAATTGTAATTACGTAATAAATAGTTCTTCGTGAATAATGAAAATGTGATTGGCGTTTAAATTTCTTATTGCAGATCACATAGATATGTGATGTTACCAAGAATACGAAGTTATTGACTTTTCGTTATTGATTGTAATTACTCATATAACTGGTTCATTGTAAACTAAAATTTTCTTCCAATGGTCTATTTAATATTTTCACTACAAATTATATGAAAATATAATATTATCTACGATGACATATTTAAAGAGAGAAGATTTATCAACTAAGCAAGATAAGCTTCATTCAAGTGTGATTTTCTTTTTGCAAATCAGTAAATACACTCATGTTCATATTATTTTTGTATTTTATTTTTATACAACACAATAGTGAGAAAATAATATGAGAGATGGAGCAATATTGTGGTGGACGAGTGAGAATTCTATTTTGAAATTGCTTATGAAAATATATATTTGTGAAAGTTTCTTATTTCCTTGTAGTTATTCATGCATTGAAGCAATAAAAGTTGTCTAAAAATTCATAAATAAATTTGAAATTTTATTTGATACAATTAAAAATAAAATGTCCATTTATTCTTTTAGTTTATATCATAAAAACTTTAAAAAACTATACTTTTTTTATATTTTACCGGATGTGACATTCACCTTTTCTGTTTGCAGGGTGAAATATTCATGACCTTCTAAAATAAGAAAAATTATAAAAAAATAATATGAAAAAGGTTATGTATGTGAATATGTGTATACTCGAAAAATTTTATAAGTATAATTCAAATAATAAGTGCATGAGAGATACTAATATAATCAAATATTTAAAAGATAAAATAAAAATTACAAAAGATTATGTAAAAGTAGAAATCAAAGGAAATAATGGTTTGTAAATTTGTAGAAATAAAAAAACAATTGTAATGGTAAATATTGCCAAATAAAGTAAAATTTTATTAGAAATATTTAAACCGCGCATAGCGCGGCCAAATTCATGAGTTTAAATTATATGTTTAAACAAAATATTAACTTCATCTCATACAATTTCGTATCATGCTCTCAAATCATATGGCCAAACGGGCCTTAGTATATCCCTTATTTAATTTTAATTTTAATTTTAGGCGAATATATAAATATATTAACTGTACAAATTGAAGAGGGTACTACCGAAGCGGTAGTTAAGAAACACAAAAAACAAAATCATGGCGGAAGAAACCCTAGATGACAGCCTGAGTGACTTGCCGGACTCACTTCTACTTCAGATTCTTTCCCTTTTGCCGACAAAGGAAGCATTCACAACATGTATTCTCTCTAAAAGGTGGCAGTATCTCTGGACTTCACTTGATTCGGAACTTTGTTCACTCAGGTTGGTGATGTTTATCCCTGCATAGTCAAACAGGGATGCTTTTGCTTAGTGTTGCAAGTTATTAAAATCACATGATCTTTCTCAAAAAAGTTAGAGCCCTTGTTTTCTCAGATTGAAATTTAGCAGACAGTTTCAGAATGTAAACATTATATATACAATGAAGAACCTTTGTGCGAATTTCACCTACCAATCTAGACAAATTACAGAAACTTGTGGGGACTTTTGTACCTTTCTGCTATTCTTTGTCAGCTTTGGAACTGTGTTATTTCCTTTATCTTACCCGGAACTAGAATTTTTGTTAGATTTTGTAACAACCAAATAAACAACTAATGTATCAGTCTTCATAGCACCACAAGATGAAAAAAGGTACCACGAATAAGTAGAAAGATTTGGCTGATGAAAGATTAATTTCATAATGCTATACTTCAATTAAAGAACGATCCAGTAAAAAGAGAATTCCTCTTTACATAACAAAATATAAATAACTTTCTTAGCTTACCCTCTTTAGAAAAGCTAAGGAACATGCTTTTTTATTTATTTATCTCTTAGGGCTTGTTTGATAGGGAATAAAAATGAGTAATTTTAGTTTCTTGTTTATTTATGCTATTTGGTAGATAAGAATTTTTTTTTTAATCTCAAGACTATTTATACATCATTGTTTATAAAAATACTATAGAATGATAGTCGAAGATTAGGAGCAGCTTAAAATATTAATTATAAGCGCTTTAAAGTCGAATTAAATTTTATAATAATAGACCTTCAATTTTAAGACAAATCATAATTACAAATATGATTCATGTTTTGTATGTCGACATATTTGAATTTTAAGTAGTAGAACAAAAGTACTCCTACATGTAATTTTTTATTTTTTTTAAAAAGTTCATTTTTTATATTTATAAAAAGAGTAGGTGAGAGTTTGAAAATTAAAACTTGGTTCTTGGAATTGATAAAACATCCATCCATACCAAACACACCCTTAAAGCAAACACATAAACCAAGATTTTTGCTATTTATAAATATCATTGGAAGAAACTTTCCATAGTTTTCATTCCTCCGATACCGAGATAGATGTTCATCATAAAATGCAAAAGAAAATAAAATAGCCTTTATAGCCACAACTGTTCATCCTTTACCGAATGAACTATAAAAGTAAATAGAGAATGCCTAAACGGCGACACACAAAGAAATGCAAAAGTAAATAAAATAGCCTTTACGGCCACAACCATTCATCCTCCACCGGATGAACTATGATGGCCTTTACGGCAACAGTCGTCCATCCTCTATAATCGGATGAACTTTAATTTGAAACTAAACTAATCATTTGGGGGTTGCCAGTGACATTATCTCAATTGCAGCTTGCTTCAACCTTTCTTCCACTGTGAATGCTTCCGAGAATTGAGCTATGCCACTTCCACCTTTTGCCTGAATATACATTGTTTAAACATGTTTTTAGATCAAACAATAATAATATACTCAATAAAATCTAAAGAGAGTAATATATATGTACACACGTTATCCATATTATCTTGTAAAAGTACAAAGATTGTATATTAACTTAGAAATTTTCGAGGTGTTTAACATAAATATACAATCTTTCTACTTTTACAAGATAATATGGATAACGTGTGTACATATATATTACTCTCTTTAGATTTTATTGAGTATATTATTATTGCTTGGTTCTAAAAACATGTTTGATCAATGTATATTTAGGCAAAAGGTGGAAGTGACATAGCTCAATTCTCGGAAGCATTCACAGTGGAAGAAAGGTTGATAGGGGCTGCAATTGAGATAATGTCACTGGCAACCCCAAAATGATTAGTTTAGTTTCAAATTAAAGTTCATCTGGTTATAGAGGATGGACGGTTGTTGCCGTAAAGGCCATCATAGTTCATCCGGTGGAGGATGAATGGTTGTGGCCGTAAAAGCTATTTTATTTACTTTTGTATTTCTTTGTGTGTCGCCTTTTAGGCATTCTCTATTTACTTTAATAGTTCATCCGATAAAGGATGAACAATTGTGGCCGTAAAGACTATTTTATTTTCTTTTGCATTTTATGATGAACGTCTATCTACGTATCGGAGGAATGAAAACTATGGAAAGTTTCTTCCAATGATATTTATAAATAGCAAAAATCTTGGTTTGTGTTTGCTTTAAGGGTGTGTTTGGTATGGATGGATGTTTATCAATTCCAAGAACCAAGTTTTAATTTTCCAACTCTCACCTACTGTTTTTATAAATATATAAAACGAACTTTTTTTTTTAAAAAAAAATTATATCGTAGGAGTACTTTTGTTCTACTTAAAATTCAAATATGTTGAGATACAAAACATGAATCATATTTGTAATTATGATTTTTCTTAAAATTGAAGGCCTATTATTATAAAATTTAATTCGACTTTAAAGCGCTTATGATTAATATTTTGAGCTCCTCCTAATCCTCGACTATCATTCTATAGTATTTTTCTAAATTATGATGTATAAATAGTCTTGAGATTAAAAAAAAAATTCTTACCTACCAAATAACATAAATAAGCAAGAAACTGAAATTACTCATTTTTACTCCTTACCAAACAAGCCCTAAGAGATAAATAAAAAAAAATCGTGTTCCTTAGCTTTTCTAAAGAGGCTAAGCTAAGAAAGTTATTTATATTTTGTTATGTAAAGAAGAATTCTCTTTATAGTGGATCATTCTTTAATTGAAGTATAGCATTATGAAATTAATCTTTCTACTTATTCTTGTTCCTCTTTTTTCATCTTGCGGTGCTATGAAGACTGATACATTAGTTGTTTATTTGGTTAGTATTTAGTTTAAGATTAGTGTTTCAATTGCTGGCCCAACATTTAATTCTTTGCTGTGAAGTGCTTTCCCCATTGTTTACTTGTTTCATTGGGATTATTGCACCAGGTTCTATGCATATGGCAGTTCAAAGGACTGCCAAATCCAGAATTGGAATGCAAAAATCTAGTGCTGGAGTTGCATTTGGAAAAGTTTAGTTTGTATGGGGCAGCTGGCCTTTTGCGAGCCTCACCTCTTGTGGAGACACTCAACTTAGAAATAGACAATCAGCCTGTAACTTTCTGGAACTTCTTCTTTTCTTCTTACATCTATTCATTTAATGAAGTTTTAACAACCTCTCTTCCCCCTCCCCACAAATTGTTTTTGAAGGATAACTCAAATATATCCCTTAATTATCACTAAGAAGCTTTGCTTTTGTCATTGTAAAGCTATACTTTAATATGGTTGGTTTTGTTGCTTTCTTTGTGGCAAAGGCACTCTGAAACAAAAGGGATTGTTGCACTATCATTCTTTTATTACAGATACCTATGCCACAAATAGTTATGATACACAATCATTTTCCAAGCACCATTCATGTCTGTTAGTTTTGAAATTTTTCTGCACCAGACATACTGTGAAAATAATATTTTTAGGCTGGCTTGTATCCTGACTATATTCTTTTTCTCCAGTTTGATGATTCCAGGTGCTATTTTGAGAGAAAATATTTGGTCAAAGGTGATAGTATTGATTTGCAGAATTATAATTCAAGCTCTGTGTTTCCCAACCTAAAGAATGTTGAGATCGTCATCTCCTCTGGGATGTGCATGAAAGAGCATCTCAACTGGGAATATATCAGGAAGCTTTTCAAACTTTTTGTTAAAGAATGCAGTGGTTTTGGAGAAGTTCGTTATCGTTTCAAAAAGACGAAGGTGTGAGATTTGTGGAATCAAGTGTGTCCCGATTTTTATCGCGATTGGCGCTAGTGATCTGAGATCCTCTGCTGAGTTTGTGATTACCTATCAAGAGTGAGCTTTCTATAACTAGACTACAAGTATTTTTGTCTCAGGATACAAAAAGTTTTCCCTTATATTAAGTTTTTGATCAACTTCACGCAATCGCTAATCTTAAACTTCTCTATGTTATTAATTATTGTTCTTTTGAAACTTACTGTTATGGTATATCTAGTGGTATAGTAGCTTGGTTTCTCATGAAGTTTTGGTTTGTTACATTTTAGATATTGTGCATGTGCATTGCGAGTTTCTTTTAAGTTGTAATTAAATGTTTCTTCCTTGCTTTGTCAATAGCATCAAACTTTGATTGCGAAATGGTTCTCTCATAGGCTCTTTACTTGGAAGAAAGAGGTCTGCATTGTTTGTCTACCTCAAATAATTTTAACAGTCTGTAATTGAGGCTTACAATGCTGTTGATTTTTTATAGTTGAAGTTTAGGTCATTATTAGGCTAAATCTTTTACCAATTTTTATCCTTCCGTTAATGCGTCTGCTAGAAAATTCAGAGCAAGTCATTTCCATCACCACCAGAAAGTTTTCCCCCGCCCCTCTTGTAGTCTCATTTTTTCTGCTGATTCAGGTTATAACTTTATCATTTGTTTGTCACTTGGCATATGGCTTGGACGTCTTTGGATTTACATTCCTGCTGTCACAACCTTTCTTGTATCTCTCTCTTTATCTTCGTTACCAATGGATGGGAATTATAATTGTGTTGTCCTCCAAATCCTGTCTTTTCTGACCTACTTTGTTGACAAAATGGATGCACTATGGCCAATAAAGTGAATTTAATTTTTCGTGAGTGACAACTGCGATCTTAATGACAATAATCTAGGCTTCTTTCATAACATTGTTTATGTGATCTGTTCTTTGAGCATCACCAACTAGAAAAGCTACCTCAGGGAAAAAGAAAAAGGAATTGGCTGTTTTGCAGTTAAAAAAATGTGGACCATGTTATAGTCTATTCTGATCCTCTTTGTCTATTTACTGAATCTTTCTTTACCTGTTCAGCGTTGAGAACATTGCATCTAGTAGAAAGTTCCTTATTTCTAATATATTGTCATAGCGTGAAAGTCTCTAAAGAGCATAACTTTTGGAGGATATGGTGATAGGGAATGCCGAAATTGTGAACTTACTGTCAGTCTGTCCTGCTTTGTAAACTATTTAATTTCACAAGGTTGGGGATTTTTTTTAGCCTGGAAATTAATTCTTTCAAAGTTGATAGCCTGAAATTGGAAGGTTATTGAATGGATGATGATGGAAGTGAAAGTGATAGTTCCTTGGAAATTTGTGCCCCGAATCTTCATTATTTGGTGCTTTCGCATGATTTGCATGATTTCACGTGTAGGCTTGTGGATGTATCTTCTGTGGTTAAAGCTAAGGATAATCCTTGTCAAGATTCTGATGATGAGGAAGACAGTTGCAATGATTATTTTCAAGATTCTGATGATGAGGAAGACAGTTGCAGTGATTATTATTATCATGATTCTGATGATGATGAGGATAATTTTGATCAAGATTCTGATGATGATGAGGATAATACTGATCAAGATTCTGATGATGATGAGGAAGACGAGCCGTGATTATCATCAAGGTTTTAAGACCCTCATCCAAGATTACCTTCAAAAGCTGAGTTGTGCAACTGAGTTAACATTCAGCACTTGTTCACCCAGGTTTGTGATGTTTGTCATTAGTACCCTGCATATCCAAACAGGGATGCTTTTGCTTAGTTGTACATAACTTGGTGCCGTCAAGTTATTAAATTACATGTCCTTGCTAAAAAACTAGAGTCCTTATTTTTTCGGATTTATTCTAGCAGACAGTTTCAGAATGTTAACATTATCAGATTTAGTCATTTTCAATCCTCACCAGAATGTTCTCATATTTTCCACTGAGTCAGAATGTTAGGAAGTCTTTTGATTTACATTCCTGTCATCACAGCCTTGCTTATATTTCTCTCTTTTTCTTCGGTACCAATGAATTGTTAGTTTTCTTGTGTTGCCTCTCAAATCATGTCTTTCTTTGACCTACTTAGGTGAAAACGTTGATAAACGATAACCAGGATAGTGAATCTAATTGTTCATGAGTGACGAGTGATGACAATAATCCAGGCTTCTTTCATAATATCTTTTTTGCTATCTGTTATTGAGCATCATCAACTAGAAAAATCACCTCAGGGAAAAAGAAAAAAAAGTTGGAAACTATTGTGGCAGTCTATGTTTCTCACTCTCCAAAATGCTGCCACACTTGTGTTGGATCCTCTAATAATGCACTAGTTTTGGACCCGAAAAACAGCTTTCAAGAGTTCAAGCAACATAGGCGGCAATACCATCTTTTCAAACCAGATAGCAAGAGAAGATCTAGCTATTTCTTAAAGCTATAATCTCTTTTTCCCTTCTTCTAATTTTCAACGTTTTTTTCACTTCGTCTGTATGATATCATCACTCCTTCAAAGAGAACAAGCTAGCCATTTCTCCAGGCATCTTTCATGGAGGATACACTTACAAGTTGCAGTTTTCTCCCTTTATCAAATCGAACAGAAGTGAATGGATGACACTGTGAGTGAAATACCAATAGTTGATTGACTTTTGAATCATAAAACAAAGAAAATAACTTCTTTACTCGGATTTGCTTCCATTCAAATTCCTAACTTCTGTACTGTGGCAATTTGTTTCCATTCAAATTCCCAACTTTATTCGGATTTGCACATGCAGGCATAGATCGGCAACATTGGCTCTCTAATCAGAACTATGCTTTTACCCCAACATAGTTTTACAAAAAGCGGTCAGATACTAAGGGATGATAATTTCATACTTGTTTTAATTGTGTTCTATAAGATTTCCCAAAAAGAATTTAAATTAATACTCCTTCCGCCCAACAATACTATTTTGAGATGTTCAAGTCCAACAACATTTGTTCATTTTATGAAATCAATAAATAATTTTACACTTAATTCCTAATTTACTTTTATCATTAATTATAGTCATTTCCCTATTACATTTTTCAAGACATACTATTTATTATATTTAAAGAATGATATCGTAAAATTACCCTTCTATTTATAATTTCTTAAAAACTATGATAGTGGACAAGTACGGTTAAACAACGGGAGAGAGTATTAATTACATAGTATAATTCACACTATTAACATTCTTGAACGATGCCACAATTGGACAAAATCTGATTTTTAACAATTGGAGTCGACAATACAAACTTCATATCATCATATCTTCCTAAAAAAGTAGCAAGTAAAACTTTACGACCATGTCAAGAAGCAAATAAACTCCAATAAACTTCCCAGTTATACACAGTTTAAAAAAATATTCTTTCTATATTCCAAAAAAGTCACAACATTTATATAGCAGCCAAAAGTTTTTTTTTTGTTGTTGTTGATGACCATGGTGTCCTGGCCAGTTTTCCGCACCTCGACTAATTCCACGGAATACCTGCCACCCCCATAGCAACGGATACCAGGTAGCTTTCGCGCACTTGTGGCTCATAAAAAATTTCTGGATCCCACTCCATATATTGTCAACGTTGTCTTTTAGTCTTTCATGCAAATTTGTTCAAAGAAGTGCAGTGTATGAAAAAGAAGACCTAGTAAGTTTGACAACGAAATCATAGAATGATCTTTAATGAATTTGTATCTGTAAGTGTAGGAAAGAAACATGCAAAGAATTTGCAGTACCCCACAAATTTCTATTTGTTCGAGTATGTAAATAAATTGCAAATACGATCCTGAAATTTGTGGAACCTTCAAGTAAAAAAATAAACTTATATTAGCAATTGATTTAGCTGATTCTGCCTCATTATTAGTTCACTTGACACAATACACATTTCAAAACAATAAAATGCATGGCACTGTAAGGCATTTTTCATAATTTTCATAATATAGAACGTTATAATTATTTTTACTTTATTACCAAAAAGTTAGGCTAAAAGTAGAAAATTTTAGTTGAAAGATTCAGTCTTTCAAAGATTTCTTAACTGGGGAATGGCTTGATTTTCAAAGAATTTGTGGGCTATGATCAGTTTGCACTGGAAGAAATAATTACCAAAATTTTACGCTAAAAGTAGAAATTTAAGTTAAGCTGTTGATGCAAGCATGTCATTGTAAATTTAATGTAAGCTACACAAATGTTTTTCCTTTTACCCTGGATTAGATTATTAAGCTAATTCCTAAAATACCATATTTTGTAATTTGAGGATGACATTTCTTGATATAAAGAATCCATGGCAGAAGATATGATGCTAGAGTACTGCCTGTCCCATTTATAACCATTGCTTATAATTTTTTTTAAAAATGACTGTGGGCAGCTTTTGCGCACCTCGATTAATTTCACGGGATACCTACTAGGATAACTGTGTCCACCAAGGCTAGGGTAGATGAGAAGAATCACGTAGGTGTTTTTGTCTCCATTGAGTTTTGAACTTGAGACCTCAGAGTTCTCAACAAGTTCATTGACCAATATTTTCCTCCTCATATACTACTACTACTATTAACAACTTCCTGCATTTCTCCCCTTCAATTATTTAGCAACCCAACTCCAAACTTCCTGCCATGTTGCTCCATTGTAGGACCAGTGCATCCAGCTAAGCACTTTGTGCCATAGTCCCCTTGTGACTCCACATTCAAAGAACAGATGGTCATTAGTTTCAGGCATAGTTGGACAAAATACACACTTGTTATATATCCACTGTCATTCTCCATTGCAGTAGTTTGTCTTTGGTTCGTACCTTTTCATGTAATATCAGCCACCAGTATGAACATATGTTTAGGTTCAGTCATATTATAACATGTTATGTTCCTCCACACTATATTACTGATGTATCCCCTCAGTTTTTTTATAAGTTCTAGTGATCTGAAATTTACCCTTATGAAGTCTGAACAATCTCTGATCTCTTGTTGTCCCCAATATTTCCTCATGTTAAGAATCTTCCTTAACCATCCAAGAAGCTGGACAAGGAATTTTCATGTTGTCTAATCTTTGCTTCTTTATGTAATATGTATGAACTCAGGTAATCCATAACTTCCGTTTATTCTGGCTTAGCGCCCACAAAAGTTTACATAAAGCAGCCTGGTTCCACACTTTCATTTGTATGACGTTGAGACCACCAACTCCTTTTGGCAAACAAATCTTTTCCCATGCAACTAGTGCTCTTTTTGTAATCACAGGTGACCCTGTCCATAGGTAACTGCTTCAATCATTTTAATCACCTTCTGAGGGATTTGGAATAATTGCGACCAGTAGGCCTGCACTCCAAAATAGAACAGCTCTAATTAGTTGAAGTCTTCCTCCCATAAGATAATCCCCTAGCCATCCAGTTTGTAACTCGAGCTGTTATCTTCTCAACCGAAGGCTTACATTGCATTACTGTAAGTCTTTTGGAAGATATATAGTCGCACCCCTAAATATTTGAATGGTAGGCCTCCTTTCTCAAATCGTAGTACATTAAGTATATCTTGCATAGTTTCCTGTTGGATCCCTCCAAAATACATTTGAGTTTTTTTTCACGTAGACTTTCAGCAATGAAGCTGCTGAAAACATGTGAAACTTTTCTAGTTGTAGCTGCATTGACTTCACATAGTGAAACATAATTTTCAATGCAAAATTCATGAACTGAACTTTCTCTTAGCTAATAATCAGGTTGTCTCAGTGTCGTCAACTCACCTGCCGTCCTGGAGCTGGACACACCATGTAGAATCTTATTTCCTATAAGAGATTTTATCAAACGTATCATAAAATCATACATATGAATGTAAAAGAGAAAATTTGGCTCCGTGAAAAAGCTAGCACTTCTCTTTCAACCCAACTCAAACAGCTGATGCTCAAAAAACAGAGCTCCATTGAAAATGTATGGCTATTAGATAGAAAAAAAAAGTGTAATACCATTGAACGTAAGGCGAAAATTTAGAGTCAGTATGTCAAGGACTTGCAAACAATCAACAAAACTGACCAATATTGTTTTGCTATATCAAAATTTCAATGTATTAAGAAAGTTGTTCCACAACCCCTTGTAAGCTGTCCCAGAAAACTAAATTCTACCTGAAGAATGGAGATCTTGAGCAAATGAAACAGTTAGATCTAATAAGATATTTTTATTATGAACTTAGTGTCAAATACAAAGATTCAATAGCACAATAAGCCTCAATCTGCTAAAAATTATTAAGGTAAACAAACAAGAAAAAGTCAAAAAGAGAAACGTTTCACAATTAAGGACCTTGATGCTACTACTGACAAAGTAGAGGTACGGTTGGAAAACTATACATCTACAATTTTCCCTCTCTTTTTATCGGTCATATGAGCTGAGGGTTCACCTAGTTAAGGATCACACTATCTGCTATATCAGTCTACAGAAAGCTAAGCCGTCTCAAGCAACGTCGTAGAATCTCTAAAGCCTATCGGCTTCAAAACCCAAGTCTAAGGCAATCACTAGCCTACACCTAGGCTAAGGCCAATAACAAGCTACCAATAACAACAACAACAACAATACAAAAACTATGAGGCAAGACAAAATTACACAACAATACTAGGCATGCTTGAGCACTCGATAAAATACCCGAAACACGCCTAAGGCATGAAGTCTAATAAGTAAACAAGATTCAACTACAAACCCAACCCAATTCTAGCTATTCAACCTGAACTCACATTTACAAGCTCAATCTAAAGACCGGTAAGTCATAGCCTACCTCAATGTAAACAGCGTGCGCTGTAAATTTACAATTTCAGAGCTTTGCTCTTTCGAACTACCTTCGATCGGTGTTATACTACCAATAATACGATCACAACGTCAATATATATGTTTAGACACCAAATTCGTAACAATTGGATACGGGCTCAAAATTGAGTCAAAAATGGAATTGTGGAATCCGCATCGGAAATCCTGAAATTCACTCTGTCAATGGATCCTAATTAGCTTACTGCACTTGTGCCCCAAAATGTGCACAATTCAAGCTCGGAAACAGAACTTGCAAGGAAACGTAATAAAAACGACATTAAAGAGACTTGGACAGTCCTTAAGGACAAGAAATATAAATCAAAAGATGATTCACGACTATCTTTATTTAAAAGACCAGTCAAAATACTCATTGCGATTGAGACCCTCTAGATAAAATGACCACCTCGATCGTGGAGGTCAAACTTTGCGATTGCGCTTACAAAAAATGGTCAACCTTATGAAATGTCCATCACGATCGCAGACTAGAGGCCACGCAACCCAGAGGTCAGGTGCAGTCCCCACCGCAATCGCGGAGGTTTCATCGCGATTGTGATGAAGGATTTTACTGGCACCAGATGTTGATGCATCAGCTAGAACTCAAGTTCACAAATTCCTTGATGGGGTGCTTGAGATTCATTCGGAATCTCATGCACATAAATGAACTATGATGCCCCACTAAATTCGACATTCCAAACTCAAAGGAGATGTCGAAACTTCCAACCGAGATCTTATCAATGAAAAGTGGTCCCACACCCAATTACCTCCATTTCAATTCAAATTCCACTAGGTAGTTCAGAATGAGCTCGAAAGCCTCAGGATTCGCTCCAAAGGTTCTTCTAACCAAACTCGATGTTTAAGAGCTAACACGGCTGTCATAATTGTATTTTGAGGTAGTCGACTTAATGTTTTGACCGAAGTCAACCATTAAAGTTTCAAAAGCTCCAAAACACTGAAACATGCACAAAAACCAAACGAACGACCATGTGACCAAACTGTCAATCTCAACAAGACATAAATGACTTGGGGTGGCTATAAAAACTCTCTAAACACCGAAAAAGATGAAATAAAGAGAAAATAACCTGGAGGGTTATTACATTGTAGTTGATTGAGTTTGGGGTCTTGTGTTAATTGATAATTAATGAACGACATCGATAAAGGTTCTGCATATATTAGATTAAAATCTATATTTGGTTGATATGATTGAATGTTCTTAATTGTTTTAGTAAAAAGTATAAATTAAATCATATTTTATGTTTTCCTAAAAACCATAAAAATGAAACCGTAAAAAAAAAATACTTCCTTTCCTAATTTACGTGACACTTTTCATTTTTTTGAGAGTTAAATAATTTAAGTTTGACGAAAAATTTACGTGTGAAGAAGGCGACGTGCAGTTATAGTAGTTATCATGTGGTCATGCGTAAAGTAGATAAAAGTAAATAATAAGATGGAGGACAAGTTGTAATGCCGAGCCATTTTTTTTTTGCAGATGCAAGAAGCTTAGAGAAAAATGTGGTAAGAGCAAATAAAATAAAATTTTGATATTTCAATTGTTTTCCATTTAGCTATATATAGTTTTTAAAGGCATGTAAAAGGGGGATTTCAATATTTGATGTGTTAGTTGTCCTATTTATCTGCCAATATTATAGCATCTAGAATTTGTATTGTGATAGCTAGAGCTGTCAAAAAGGGTCGGTCCAGCCCCATCAGACCCAAGCCTCGAGGGCCAAGGAATTTGAAGGGCTAGGGCGGGCCGACCCTTCATTTGATAGGGCCTGAAAATGCTCAACTCAACCCAACCCTAGAAGGGCCGAGGGCTGGGGCGGGATAGCCCTTATGCTTTTTTTTTTAATTTTTTTTTCTTTTCAAACTTATAATTCTATAACATCAAAAAATCAAAAGATTTTCAAATCAATTATGACAAACAATGATGTTGTTTCAATAACACTAACAAAAATCTAGTGTAATTAGCATGTATCTCGCATACTGATTATGCGAGTGAGATAAGAGAGTGACAAGCAAGATAGGAGGGAGGCGAGGGCGCGAGATTTGTATATGTATCCTAGATACATGCAAATCTACTTGGATAGAGTGTATCTAGAACAAATTAACTCAATTTTGAGTCCATATATTTTGAGATACTATCTAGGTACGAAGATTTATAATATTACAACATAGCGTGTATTCAAATAATTAGATTATATACTACTGAAATTATTGTAAATTACTCTTAAATAAAAAGTTTTGGCCCATGGGCCGACCCGGCCCAACCCCGATCAAGCCTCAAGGGCCAAGGGCTTATATGGGCCGGGCTCATAAGCCCTAATTTTAAATGGGCTTGAAAAATTCTATCCCAACCCTACTCCAATAACGGTTAGGGTTGGGCCGGCCCCATGGGCTAAACCCATTTTGATGGCTCTAGTGATAGCAATATTATAATATCTTGAATATTGCTAGAATAAAAGAATGCTCAGATTTACTAGCTTATATGAGATTATTAAGGAAACAAACAATTGTTAAACTATTTACTAATCACCTTTAAATTGTCAATCACAATGTCTTTTAATTATGTCCTTTCTTTATTCCTAACTTTTCTCTTTGACTAAAATTAAAATAAAAAGTGAGTATAAGAGAGACCAATCATATCTTAACCATACACTTGACATGCATATCACTCTATCGCGATAAAAATGACAATGCTAATTTCTCCTTGTAATAACTAAAATCATTACACTTTTCACTAAATATCTTTAAAAATCAACATATAAACTTCCTCAGTCTTATTTTATAAGGCATTGTTTGATTGAATACCGCTCTTGATGTTTACTTGATTTAAATATTTATATTATTACTAAAAATATTAAAATAATTATTGATTATTTAATTTGATGGAAAAAACATTACATTATATGAATATACTTAAAAGTTATAATCAACTACCGACAAAATAATAATATTTTAGTAAAATATAATAACATTTGGGACGTCCCAGTTAAAAGAAATAAAAAGTTGATTATAACTTGGAACAAATAAACAATACTTATATTGATTGCAGACAAAATTAGGCTTTGTATGGAACAATAGTGACAAAAAGACTAGCAACCAATAATATATTGATCATCAGTATATCATTGTGTATAGAGACATGGAGGGGGATAAATATTTATTAATCCTTAATCAAATTTCTTAAATTCGAGCTTCGGAAATGGAGTCACCTTTGGTGGCACAAATCATGAGTTGCAGGGTGACAAGGCAGGCAAGGGAAAATATAACACGAAAAGCTAGATTCATCTGAACCTAGTAATTTTATTGTGGAGTTTTATGTGTAAAAAGATCACTAAAATCACAATAAATAATAACCCTGGACTCATACTTTTAATTTACAAATAAAATAGGTTCAATATTAAGAATTTTAAAAATTGAACCAACAAAACATAAATCCTAGATCCATCTCTAAAGTTAGATATCTGACACCTGATGAGAAAAAAAGACTAGCACAATCTACAGAAATAGCATAAGAAAAATATAACTACATTGCAAATTCAGATATTGAGAAAATTGGACGCTCACACTTGAAAGATTTATCATATTTTTAGAGAGTTGAAAAAAATGGTATCAGTCAGTTAACAAGTACAACACTCTATTGAGGTGTATTTATGGAACAAAATATTCAATCGGCACTTTAAAATATGATAATTCATCCTTTAAATCATACTCTTGAAATGTGATGGAAGAAATTAAAGTGGTTACTATTACTATAAATTATTAAAAAAAACTAAGAAGGAAGAGTAGCCAAATAATGTTGTTTTAGTTATTGCATTAATTTTTAACATAATTAGTTGTTACTTTTAGAATGAATTTGAAATAAATTTACTTGCTAAATTATTTTTTAATAGATCATGCAATATTGAGAAGACATTATATAAAGGAAAAAATGTTACCATCAGAAAACACACGTGCATTAGAAGAGAAAATTGATCAAAAAGTACGATATTTGCAATCATTCATCTAGCCTTTTGAGATATGTGATAATGTCGAATTTCTGCATTTATGTTTAAAAATAATAAAACGATCTTTAAGTTATTTCTATTATTCGGATATTAGTTGAGAATCTATATATATATATATATATATATATAAAGCTGGATATTAGACATGCTGATGTGGCGCTCTCTGAGGCCAAGAAACCTATTTGTCTATTTTCTTTTTCTTTTTTGAATATTTTTTATATATTATTCCTATCAGATAATTTTTTTCTCCATCTAATTAAACACCTAATGATAAAAGTAACTACATCAATTCTCCTCTCTCAATTAGCCTTCTCTCAAACCCAAACATTTAGCTGATTAATTTGATAAACGTCTACCCTTTCATTTTCGATTAATAATGATTATTGTATTTAATTGTAATATGAAATTATCCGTTTTTAAAAAAGTAGTATTTAATTGTTTGTATACATTTTGGAAATAAAAAATTTGCAAGGTCTCTATTCAAAATTGAAATTCACAGCAATCTATATTTATATATATATATATAAAGCTAGATAAAAAAGAAGTGATGTGGCACCTCTCAATGGCCAAGGATCCTATTTATTTTTTTTTGTGATTTTTTTACATTTTTTCTATTTTTTAAAATTATTGTATTTTATAAAATCACTTCTTTAATTCATACATCTTCAATTACATAAAACCTCTTAATTAATTTAATAATATTTATAACTCCTAACCTTTCATATTCATAACCTTCAAATTATTTAATATATAAATTTATAACTCTTCAAAATCACACTTATAAAAACCTATTTGAGACATATGTGATAGTTATTTTATTTTCATTTTTCTTATTTTTCATCTTTTGTCGCTTTGGTTGGTTAATTTTTTGTCTTGATATGATTTTGCAGGACAGAGATCTATAATGAAGAATATTAGACATTCTTGCATAGTTTGATTTTATAAGGTAAAATGATTTGACATGCATAATATAACTATCACTTTTTTCTATTGTAATTATGTTTTAATTATTTTTTTGGATTCTTGATTATACGAATCAAGATTATTATTTTTTTAGAAAAAATGATTTGATTTTTTCTCTTTGTAGTTTCTAGAGAATATTAATGTTAGACATTCTTGCATAGTTTGATAATGATTTGACATGTTTAATATAATTATCACATTTTTATTGCAATTATACATTTAATATTACTTCTTTGGGATTCTTGATGAAACAAATAATGATTTTTTTTTTTAGAAAAAATGATTTGATATTTCTCTTTTGCTTCTCTTTGTAGTGTTTGGAGATTTTTTTTGTTGTTGCTTATTTTGTAGTTTCTAGAGAATCTGATTATTTTTACTTTCTTCCTTTCTTTATAGTTTTTGGAGAATTGAATTATATTATGTTGATAATAGGTTCCTTCTTTCTTCTTTAACTCATAACTAAATATTCTTTAAAGTTTTTACTTGATTAGTTAACTTTATTTTTTTGTTGTTATTGTAAAGTTAACTTACCGGATTTTCAGGTCTGGATATTTTTGAAAATAAATGTAGAAAAAGGAGTTAACATATCCATATATGCTACTCAAGAAAGTATGTAGATACAATTTTATAGTTATGTGGATCAAGTTTTTATTTATTATAATGAATAGAACATGGAAATATAAAGTGAATTAATTTTAAAAATATAGTTTAATTCATAGAAAAAAAGATGATAATTAACATGTTGAGTAAAGAAGAAAGAAACGGTAAATATAAAAAACTCTAATTATATCTTATTTATGAAATTTTATAATGAACAAATGAAAAGACAATTTAAATAAATGAAAAGAGACTAATGGCTAAATTAAAAATGATAATTAACATGTTGAGTAAAGAAGAAAGAAACGGTAAATATTAATCTCAATAAATTCATCAAATCTTGAGCATATAAATATACTACTAAGAAGAAGGTTATGCAAATTATGAGGTAAATGTCTTTGTGATTGTTGGGTTTTATGAGTATGTAATTGTTATATTATATATGTCTAATATTTAAATAGTGAAGTACTGCAAGATTGTGTTATATGTAATTCTTTTTTCTATAGATAATATTATTTTAAAATGATGTGTCGATTTTTTTGGTAAAAAACTGTTGATTCTTAAAAGTATATATCTATCTAATATAATAATTATTGACACTAAAACGGTGAGGTGTTGTCTCTCTTTATTTTGACATATTTTGTTTTGTTTTTTCTTCCTACTATTTATTGAACTTATTGTAAAAATAATTATTTAAATAACTTTAATTTTGATTGTCCTTTCATTACTCCAATTACGTTACAAATAAAATCAAAGTTATATTCTTAATCCTCTTAATTACTAAGTATAACTTTTCATTCTTAGGAATTTATTGTATATTGAATGTAATATTTATTTGAATATAGGCCAAGCAAAACTAGAAAAATTGGAAAATTGTACCTATCATTTTTTTCAATCTTTTTTGTATAGTTAATTCTCTCTTTTGTTCTCTTTTTTATATTTAATTTCAAATGTATTTTTTTCTTACCTTCTTGTGTCTTCTAATTTCAAATTTTTATTTATTTATTAGTGATCTTGATTGACAATTTTTTAGGTTGGTGAACAAATGAAAATTAAAAAATAAATAGTAATGAAGTTAACAAAGAAGAGGAAGAAGTAGGAACTAAAAATTATTGATGTGAAAAACTAAGTAACTCCAATTAAAGAGTATATACCTTGTAGACAACATAAAATAATAATTGTAACAAAATATTGGTATATTTTATCCCTTCGTTTTATGCTATTTCTTCTTATTTTCCTCTTTTAGTCTTTTAAATCTAATTTTATTTAAAAAGATGAAAAATGTGAATCTTATGAAGCATAAATGTTGAGATATCATACTAAAAATATTTTTAAGAATTTCATTCAAAAAGACAAAAAATGTGAATATTATGAAGCATAAATGTTGAGATATCATACTAAAAATATTTTTAAGAAGCAAACCATGTAAAAAGAAAAAATAGTGATCATATCTCAGCTCAAGTTCACAGAAATGTAGAGAAATCATTCTAAAAATTATAATTTAGAAAAGGGTCACAAAAAAAGGAAAAAATATCACATCTCAAATTAAAAATCCACTAATCTTAACATTACAGTCTTTTTCCCATTAAATTTATTTTTAATATTTAGCTTTTGCTAGTTTAGATATATTGATTTCTTTTATACGTTTCATATTTAATTTAAATATTTTTCATAATTTTCTTCTATGAAATTTGTGTGATTAGTAAAACTCAATTCCCTTTTATTAAAGTACTTAATGATATGAATATACAATTTTATTTTTATTTTTGTTTTTTATGACCGCGCTAAGCGCATTCAAGTACACTAGTTAATGATAAAGCTTAATAAAGTCATCATGTGGGTAATTACCTAATATATATATATATATATAACTCAAAATTCCTCTAGTTTTTGGTTGCCACTATGTGCGTATTATTTTGTTTCAAAGTAACTGAAGACCAAATTATAAAATTATATATACCGTAACCCTTTGTAGTTTAATTCAATGATCTCTAATTTTAGCATCTACCGTTTTAGCCTAAAAAAACTTCGTACCAAAAGTTAGAAACTATAGCTTCTATATATAATAAATAATTAATATATAATATATTGACTAAGAAAAAATAAACATCTAACAAAGTGAAAAGCAATGTAAATTGGCTTATCAAAATAAAAAAATTAAAGAAAAAGAAAGTGCTTCACTTTATTTGATAGCTAATTTCAATTTTGTACAATTTATGAGTAGATAATAAGTGGATATTATAATATCATCCATCATTCAACCCATTTTTATTCACATAAAGTACCGACGAGTCGAATATTTTATCCATTCACATCCAACCCATTGTCAACTCATTCATATGCGATCTAATTCGTCTGTTAGCTAGGACAAGTCATGCCACATGAATAACACCATAGTTACTCATGGAGAAGTTGACAATGTTGGTTTAGAAAGTTTTGGATTTTCTATCTTTATCACACTTGGAATCTCAGGATTTGAAACAACTGGTAATTTAGGCTTTGTAAAAGTTGGGATCTCAGGCTTTGGGGTAGTTGGTAGCTCACGCTTTGGAACACTTGGTATTTCATGCATAGAGACACTACGAGTCTCGAGCTCTGGGGTTGTTGGAATCTCAAGTTTGGAGGAATTAGAGGTCTCAGGTTTTGAGAAACTAACAGTCTCGAAATTTGGAGAACTTGGGATCTCAGACTTAGGCGAACTTGGCGTCTCAGGATTTGGGGAATTCGGTGTCTTAGGCTTTTGGGAACTATGAGTTTCAGGTTTTGGAAAACTTGGGGTCTTAGAATTTGAGAAACTTGGGGTATCAGACTTTGGGAAACTAGGTGTATTGGGCTTTGGGGAACTTGGGGTCTCAGGCTTTGGGAAATTTGGAGTTTCGGTCTTTGGGGAACTTGGATTCTCGGTCTTTGGGGAACTTGGATTCTCGGGCTTTGAGGAACTAGGAGTCTCGAACTTTGGAGAACTTGGCGTTTCGGGCTTTGGCGAACTTGGTGTCTTGGGCTTTGAAAAGCTAGGAGTCTTAGGCTTAAAAGAGCTAGGGGTCTCGGGCTTTGAGAAACTTAGAGTCTCAAATTTTGAAGAACTTGGGATCTCGGGCTTTGAGAAAGTAGGAGTCTTGGGCGTTGAGAAACTTGGATTCTTGGGCTTTGGAGAACTTGGGGTCTCAGGTTTTAAAAAAGTAGGAGCCTCAGGATTTAGAGAACTTGGAGTCTCGGGTTTTGAGAAGTTAGGAGTCTCAGGCTTAGAGGAACTTGGCGTCTCGGGCTTTGAGAAACTAGGAGTTTCGGGCTTTGAGAAACTAAGGGTCTTTGGCTTTGGAGAACTTGGAGTCTTAGGATTTGGAGAACTAGGGGTCTCGGGCTTTGGGGAACTTGGAGTCTCGGGTTTTGAGAAACTAGGAGTCTCGGGCATTGAGAAACTAGGGGTCTCGGGCTTTGGGGAACTTGGGGTCTCGGGCTTTGGAGAACTTGGAGTCTTAGGCTTTGAGAAACTAGGAGTCTCGGGTTTTGAGAAACTTGACTTCTCGGGCGTTGGAGAACTTGGAGCCTCGGGCTTCGAGGAACTTGGGGTCTTAGGCTTTGAGAAACTTGGAGTCTCGGGCCTTGAGAAACTTGGGGTCTCAGGCTTTGAAAAACTAGGAGTCTCGGGCTTTGAGACGCTAGGATATTTGGGTTTTGAAAAGCTTGGGGTCATAGGCTTAGGGGAACTTGGGGTCTCGGGATTTGGAGAATTTGGGATTTCAGGCTTTGAGAAAGTAGGGGTCTCAGACTTTGGGGAACTCAGAGTCTCAGGCTTTGAAAAAGTTGGAGTCTCAGGTTTTGAAAAACTAGGAGTCTCAGGTTTTGGGGAACTTGGAATCTCAGGCTTTGAAGAACTAGGAGTTTCAGACTTGGAGAAGCTAGGGGTCTCGGGCTTTGAGAAACTAGGGGTCTCAAGCTTTGAAGAACTTGGGGTCTCGAGCTTTGGAGAACTTGGGATTTCAGGCTTTTGGAAAGTTGGGGTCTCAGACTTTGAGGAACTCGGAGTCTCAGGATTTGAGAAAGTTGGTGTCTCGGGTTTAGAGAAACTAGGGGTTTCAGGCTTTGAAAAACTAGGGGCCTCGATCTTTGGAAAGTTAGGAGCCTCGGGCTTTGGAGAACTAGGAGTCTCAGGTTTTGAGAAAGTTGGAGTCTTAGATTTTGAGAAACTAGGGGTCTTTGGTTTTGAAAAACTTGGGATCTCGGGCTTTGAGAAAGTAGGAGTTTCGGGTTTTGAGAAAGTAGGGGTTTCGGGGTTTGGAGAAGTAGGAGTCTCAGGCTTTGAGAAACTAGGGGTCTCCGATTTTGAGAAAGTAGAAGTCTTGGGGTTTGAAAAAGTAGGAGTCTCAAGCTTTTGGGAACTAGGGGTCTCGGGCTTTGAGAAACTAGGGGTTTCGGGCTTTGAGAAACTAGGGGTTTTGGGCTTTGAAAAAGTAGGAGTCTCAGGCTTTGAGAAAGAAGGGGTCTCTGATTTTGAGAAAATAGGAGCCTCGGGCTTTGAGAAAGTAGGGGTCTTAGGATTTTGGGAACTGGGGTCTCGGACTTTAAGAAACTAGGGGTTTCATGCATTGAAAAAGTAGGAGGCTCAGGTTTTGAGAAAGTAGGAGTTTCGAGCCTCGGGGAATTAGGGGTCTCGGGCTTTGAAAAACTAAGAGTCTCAGGTTTTGAGAAACTAGGGGTCTCGGGCTTTGAAAAAGTAGGGGTCTCAGGTTTTGAGAAACTAGGAGTTTCGGGTTTTGATAAACTAGGAGTTTCGGGTTTTGAGAAACTAGGAGTTTCGGGATTTGAGAAACTAGGTGTCTCAGGCTTTAAGAAACTAGGAGTTTCGGGTTTTGAGAAACTAGGAGTTTCGGGCTTTGAGAAACTAGGAGTTTCGGGCTTTGAGAAACTAGGGGTCTCAGGTTTTGAGAAACTTGGAGTCTCGTGCTTTGAGAAACTAGGGGTCTCAGATTTTGAGAAAGTAGGAGTCTTGGGATTTGAAAGACTGGGGGAATTGGAGAAACTTGGGGTAGCGGGCTTTGAAAGGCTAGGGGAATTGGAGAAACTGGGGGTAGTGGGCATTGAGAAACTTGGGGTAGTGGGTGTTGAGAAACTAGGAGTTTGTAGAATGCGACGTGCTGTTATAGTAGTAATCATGTATAAAGTAGATAAATGCAAGCAATAAGATGGAGGACAATTTGGAATGCTGAGCCATTTTTCTGCAGATGCAAGAAGCTTAGAGTAACATGTGTTAAGAGCAAATAAAGTTTTGATAATCCAATAGTTTTTCATTTAGCTATATATAGATTTTTACATGCATATAAAAAGGAGGATTTCAACATTTGATACGTTAGTTGACCTATTTATCTGCAAATATTATAGTATTTAGAATTTGTCTTGTAATAGCAATATCATAGTATCTTGAATATCCCTAAAATAAAGGAATACTCAGATTTACTAGCTTATATGAGATTATTAAGGAATCAAACTTTTGTTAAATATTTACTAATCACCTTTAAATTGTTAATTACAATGTATTTTATATCCTTTCATTATTTATTGTTTGTCTCTTTAAATCAAATAAAAATAAAAAGTGGATATAAGAGAAACATCTGCAAATATTATAGTATCTAGAATTTGTCTTGTAATAGCAATATCATAGTATCTTGAATATCCCTAAAATAAAGGAATACTTAGATTTACTAGCTTATATGAGATTATTAAGGAATCAATTTGTTAAATATTTACTAATCACCTTTAAATTGTTAATTACAATGTATTTTATGTCCTTTCTTTATTTGTTGTTTGTCTCTTTAAACCAAATCAAAATAAAAAGTGGATATAAGAGAGACACAATATATCTTAATCAAGTACAGTTTAACTTGACACGCATACCACTCTATCACAATAATGATGACAATGTTGGTTATTCCTTGTACAAAAAAATCATTACACTTTTGTTAAATGTTTATAAAATCAAAATATAAACTCCATCAGTCTTATTTTACAAGGCATTGGTTTGACTGAATATTGCATCTTAATGTTCACTTAATATAAGTATTTATATTACTAGATTCATGCAGAATTCGATAAAGGTGAGGTCTAGGGAAATTCGGGGAAGGATTGGGTAAAATGTATAAGCTTTGGTTAGTCGTTCTATTAGCTATGACGTTGAGGAATTTGTAGGACTTTTTAGAAATGAATTGGGGTGAGTAGAACTCGACGTTATCGAACTTGACATGAACGGGTTGGTCTGGGACGTCAATTTTTGAAGGCGTGTTGAAAAATGGAGACTTTTGGGAGTATTTTTGCATTTTTGTCCCATGCAAGCTTTCATAGTGGGTGACACACTACTTTTGCTGTGTAATTAACTCCCGCTACATCAAGATGTCTCACTATAGCACTTCCACTATAGTGGGATTGAGCAACTTTAGCGGGATTGGTCGCAATTAATGGAGAAAATTCCCCAAAGCCGCTAATTATTTGGAAAGTACGTTTTGGAGAAGAACAAGGGCGACTTAATCAGGGTGAATTTCAGCCATTTTTCATCAAGAACCTTCGTAGATGTAAGTAATCCAATCTTCAACTTCATACTTTGATTGCCTAGGCCATTAAGGTGCTATTAGGGACTCTAGGGAACACTTTGGTTTTGTTCCTAAGATGGGAAGATCTGAGTTACTGAGGATTTTGGGTTGTAAAGCCTTGGGTTAATTGTTAAATGTTTTTGTTGATTTCTCTATTGTTATTCACTCATGTAGCAATGAAATTGGCAGTTTTCGGTGAATTAATGGTGGAGAAGCCCTGGATTGGGTGAGAAGATCATAAGTTTGGCTTGGGGTTGAGATTAAGTTGTAATATGAGTATAATTAGGCCACTGGAGATTGAATCTTGTACCTGTATTGTTAATTGTAGACTAATAACAAGATAGCTAGGATTTGTAACAAGGGAAAGACTCAGGTCCAATAGAGCTTTCAAGGCTTGATTCGAGAAAGGTGATAGTTTATTATTTCCAAGTTATGTAATGTATGCATGATAACTGTTTTTATCGTATTGTTTCTGCAATGCATGGTTAGGAAGATCAAATAAATGTAACCGAAATGATACCTTGTACACCATCACATGCAATGGAGGTGTTTAATTTACTTGTGTTTACAAGTGTTACTGTAGTTCATTATGATTATGATTTTGATTGTGTGTTATGTGACCATTGGTTGGCTTGGGTACCTCGCCAACTACATATATTAAGTTGGATCAGGTACCACGCGTAGTACATGTTACTACATGGTTGGATCGGGTACCAAACCTAGTTTGCCTTGGTACCACGCCTAGTACATGTTTGATTGTGCTCCTGTATGTTATTTCCTTGAATTAACTACATATTGTTTTACTAATCATTTATTAAATGAAAATATATATATTTTACTCTAATGCTATCACTTCCATTTATAGTAATTGAGTTAAATTCAAATCATTTTGTGCTCCATATCTAAGTGTATCCGATCCTTTCAAATTAATATCTATCTATATAAATCAGAGAAGAAAAAAGAAGAAAAGTCCAACACTCTTATGTGTAGGAAAAACAATTATATTTTGTAAGTTTTAAAATTGTTTGAATTAGAAAATTCTTAGTTGTTAGCATTTACTAATTAGGAATGTAACTAAATAAGGGTGAATTATTTACTAAATTAGATATTATCTCTTTGAAATATATGTAGTTTATGGATCCGACCTCATAATGTCAATTTTAGTCAAAATATTTCTTATTTAGGAAAATAATTTAGTGTGATTTAAAAGTTAAGCATATCCACGAAAAGATGTGATAAAAATAATAACAAATGTGTTTTCATACACTAAATATTATTATAAATACCCAAAGGCTAAGAACATTAGATGAATATTACCATTACAATTTAAACATTCTACCTCTCCTACTCGAAACTCTGTGATTATAATTCCTCTTCTCCATTAACTCACATGGCTTCAAAAAGTAACAACCTTAAGCAATTGATCCTAATTCCATCTACCGACTCTGACGACCGTCAACAATCCATCAATGGCGTCAATGATGCCAACAAAGTGTCGAGGCTCCCTCGTTGGATCAAACAAGAAATTCTCGTTCTCATACAGGGAAGAAAAGTGGTTGAAGACCAGATCCATCGAGCCCGAACCAGAGGTATGGAATTGGGTTCAACACATGTTGAAGCGAAGTGGGATTCTGTTTCATCCTACTGTAAAAGACAAGGGGTGAATTGTGGACCGATTCAATGCCAGAAGAGATGGAGTAATCTGGCTGGGGATTTTAAGAAGATTAAAGAGTGGGAGTCTCAGATTAAAGAAGAAAAATAATCCTTTTAGATGATGAGGAATGATTTTAAGAGAGAAAAAAAAATTACCTAGATTTTTTGATAGACAAGTGTTTGATATTCTTGATCATGGAAATGGCAATGAAAAAGGGTTGGATGTGGCTTTTGCGTCAGAAGTTTTGTTTGATAGTGGCAGAAGTGTTGTTGTAGGGGATGATGGGTTGTTTTCAGATGTACCACAAATGAATGAGGATGCTATTCGTATGCTAACTTCAGAGGAACCACATCAGCCACTCTCTCAAGTTTCTCCTACACAAGCAGGTGTAAGACAAACTATCACTCGAGGAGTTGATAAAGGAAGAGGTCAAGAAGGAAGGAAAAGAAAGCGAAACGACTCAAATGATGAAAAAGCAAGGAATGTCCAACATCATTTAGTAAAAGCAAAGAAAGGACCATGTTGACACATTAGTAGTTGTGCTAAACAAGCTTACATGTGCTTTAGAAAGAATTGCAGATAAGTTATAGTGCCTAGTTCATTTAATTACGATGCAAAATATGTTCTTTTAATCTTTCAAAGGCTTAGTGTTGGCAAAAAACAACACATCATGACTATAAAAGAAATAGTTGCTTTTTCTTAATTCTTTTTATACACAAGTATCTCTGTGTTTTGTCACAATTTCTAATTAGTCAGGCTCCTTTGTATAACTCACTACTTGCTTGCTTGCTCGATTTGCAGAAACATTGTATACAAATCATAATATCTCGCTTCTAGTTGTCATTTTATTAGCATGGATTCCTTTAATCTATGGCATACAATATCAAAAGTTTTGTTGAAATGTGTTTTCTCACTCATTTAGGTCATCAAGAAAATTTTAAAAATTGAATATTTTAATTGTGGAAGAAATCATATTTAGTATAATTTTATGTTGTTTTTAAATATATTAAAAACAAAATCTTGCATAAATTTGTTTTTGTTGATGTGCATTACTCACCAACATGTTACTTGACTCACATTGAATATTTTTCTAAACTAATTTTTATGGGAAAAAATCTGAGATAATTTCAAAAAACACTAATGAAAATGATGCGTTTAAACATAGTGGGGAAAGGGAAGACATATCCTACCTTTAGGAAGAACACACACACAATCCAAATCATGACTTAGGAGCAGTTCCATTATGAACAACCTTTGAACACTACCACACTATCAAGAATGTAATCACAACATTAATACAGTTGTTTAAACACTAAAGTTACATATAATAGATACATACCTAAATTGGAGTAAGAATGTGAAATATGGGACTGATGTTTGTGTAATCAGGACACAACCTCCGATGCAAGTGTCTATGGTCGTACAATAGTTTAATAACCCAACCAAGGGTTGGGATCGTTCCCAAGAGAGTGGTTTTGAGAATTAATAGAAAAATAAAACTTAGTTCTAACTAGTCGCAGCTAAAGACATTAACGATTAAAAACATTGTAAATTAAAGGTGGACACAAGAGTGTCAATGAACAATGGGGGGTTTTGTCACTAGTAAGTAAAAACTACAAAATAAACGAGTGTTTCTAAGTAATGAGAGGGGATCCTTGGGATGTGACGGGAATACGGGTTAAGCTAGATTATTGGGTACATGCTTTCGATAGAAGATTCACAGAATAATTATGACTAGGCTAGACTTTAAGGGGGATAAGCTCTCTCTCGAGCAACTTACCCCGTTTCAAGTGGGTTCCTCTTGGACACCCACTTGCCGCATGAAGAACAACCTCCGCCTTAATCCACTCACTGTCTAGAACTGAGTGTGTGGATATGGGATTAGAGCAAAAATATCAAAAAGTATTATTCTATATGTAAATTATAATAATTGTTCGACACTTAAAACTACAACTCTAACTAGTATTTATAGTTTCCACAGATTTGTGCTAAAGCGGATCATTCGGCGTCGTTAGTCGGAATCACCGATCAGCTCAACGATTTGCTTTTTGGTGTACTTCACCGCCGTCTTGCACCATCCTTCAGCATCGTCGTGCTCTGGGTCATTGGGTCACATGGTACTGCTTCGCGGAACTTCTCGGTGATGCGTCGACTTCTCCCTCTTTCTACCGGCTTGATCCTTTCCTTCAGGGCTCTGCACACTGGAACAAAAGGCGAAGTATGACCCTTTGGTGACTCGCCAAGTGGACTCGGCGATCCTCAGGCCTTTATTTCTTCATTCTTTTCAGCCCTTTCATTCCTTTTTGCGACGTAAGACCCTTTGGTGACTCCCAACTTAAACTTTTGCTTGCACTCAAGTAAAACTCAAGTTCAACAAGGATGTCTCAAACAGTGCTACACATGACTCAATTATGAATGTACACAATAAAACTCAATTTACTTATGCAAGGATCAATTGTGTACTCAAAGATTCAAATTGTGACACACCATTACCAAAGATTCTCAAGCTCGCAATACTTGCTTCAAATGCAACAAAAGCCTTCGAATGCCATCACATAAATGATGATTCCATTTTCACACGCAAAGGTATAATCAATTTAGAGTTCAGGAATCAGATATAACGCTCACACTCACAAAGATAAACACAATGTATGCTTTCACCCATAGGTTTGCCCGTATTTTCCAATCAACCTTTTTTTCAACTTTCTCAAGATCACAAAGGTCTTAACAAGGCTTGTAACGGGGCTGAGTGCAAAGGCATAGTAATTTAGGCTCAGTGACTTTTATCCTTATGAAATGTGGTGCTCACAACACTTCTTTCCTTTTCCTTCATCGTATTCTTTAGTGCTCATAAGTCATCCTATTATTCACTTTCGATGGATTGTTTGGAACCCTATTTCTTTGGTACTTTATTACACAACTTTCTTTTTCATTTTTTTTATATATGGAGGGGTTCCATTTTTCTCAACACCATGGGTTAAAGGAGACTTTCTTTGCACTTCTTGACCTTCCCTTTTCTTTTCACCACACCCCCAACTTAGGCTTTTGGCCTAAGTTGGCTATTCAATTAACTACAATTTAAGAGGATTTTAGGTAATGGATTAAGAGAGGTCTAGTTTTCATCAAGTTTCTTCCAAAGAAGGTTAAAGTTCAAGGGGTGTTCAAGAGAGATTCACACACTCACAAGGTAGGTCACAAAAGAGGTATATATCAAATTGGTTCACACTCTTCGAAGTTGCCTAAGATCATATAAAGAGATAGTCTTACTTAGTCAACCAGACCAACAAGGCAAATTCTAGGCGTTATCATGCATGGTTCCAGGTAAGCTTATCACACAAGGCATCGACACTTAAGTCAAACAAGACTCCACACTTTTGCTAGTGTGCAACGGTCTTCACAAGAGAATCGATTTGATAAATGGCAAATCATAACGAGATGTAAAGAGTTCACATATTGTCTATGCAACTTCATTTGACCTCATCGTAGCCGTACATTCATGTTCGTTCGATTGTAAGTACTATTCAAGTCATCGGCATTGATCGAAACCGAGACTCAAATTTTTCAAGGAACAACCATATTTAACAACATATAAAGGGTGGCGAAAATGTGCGAAAAATTCAAAATTTTCGGAAGGGGTCAAAATCATTTTGCAATTGCAATTTAAAAATAAAAGGAGCCGCAAGCTCAAACATCCACAAAAAAGCAGTATTAACACAATTTTAAATAGAACAGCCCAAATATAAGCCCAAAACACTAACAAAAGTAGCACACAAAAGGTGTGGGTCTCACCCCACCACAAACAAAAACATTTGTCCTCAAATACGAATAAAAGTATCCAACAAGTCAATTAAAGAAAGACAGAGAGGGAAGTAAAGAGGGGATCCTGTCTAAGTGGTCGCTCCATCTGTCTGGGCATCAGTGCCCGGAGTGACCCCAGAAAAGCCAGCTTCACTAGATCCAGCAGCAAGATCCTTTGCCAAGGAACCTTGAAGGCCCAGGGGCCGGAGTAGGCAGAGATGCCTCTGCAGATGATGATTCTGTGTTTACTAACTCCATCGATGCTGCCTTCTTCCTTTCTGATTGATCCTTAAGGTACTCGGTTTCGATCCTCCGAATATCAATAGAGGATGTAGGCATCACTTCCATATTTTTCTTGGCATCTCGAGGTACTCGAGCTTGTTTGCATAATTCTGTGATCAATACTAGGAATGAAAGTGAGGTCTGGCTCTGCCTTGCACGTATAAGTATTTTTGAAGCAATTATTGTACCCATGTTTATTATTGTTCCCTTAATGAGACAACCTAGGCAGGCTTCTTTTGTGTGGCGAAGGATAGATTCATTCTGTGAAGGCATAATCGTGCTATTGATGAAGCCAAACCAATATCTTACCGCCACATTTAAGTCCTTCTTTTCGATAACTTCCCCAGTCTCAATCCACTTTGGTGTACCATCAGATATCAATGGGGCCAACCATGCCTTCATACTTTCCAGTGACATTTTTCTGATCATGATTTGATTGTTGTCCTCGAGTGTCGCGCTACACCCCAGAACAACATTTATAGCAGGGGGGTCGTAGTGCACTTTCTTTCCCCTGACAACTACATAGTTAACCTGTTCAAATTTGGCTGCCGGTTTCTTCCCATGTGGTATCAATGCACTGTACGCAATGTAGAACTCTCTGACCTAGCTTGAAACATACGGGCCACGGGGCTTTGTGAAAATCTGGAAGTTATGCGATTTCAGACATTGCAAAATCTCTGGATACCTATCAATCACTCCATCCGTGGAGAGACGTTTTTCATCAAGAATTGTCCTTAATCCTTCCGTCTTCAATTTGTTCATTAACTTGGGAGGAGGACCCTGTATTGGTGATGCCAACACTATTGCTTGGTCTGGGACTGGGGGAATATGAGTGGTCAGCGGAGGCTTCCAAATCCTAGATGGATTATTCAGTTTTTTAGATCGCAACTGAACTCTTTGTGGTAATAGCTCATCATCATCAAAGGCTGTGTTTTGGATTTCTTGTTGTTCATCATTACTCCCAGAAGCAGTGACATAAGTGTCATAAATGCCCTTGCTGTCAGAGTTGCTCTCTGGTGATGTCGGTGCCTTGCCCTTTTTTCTCCCCTTTTATCAGTTGCGGAAGGTTTTGCAGCCCTGCCTTTTGATACAGCTGCACCTTCATTGATTTTAATTCCTTTACCCTTATTTCGGGGTGGCATGTTTCTCCCTACGACTTTGGGTCTGGCCATGTCTGCAATACATTGAGAAAAAGTTAGCAACTATTCGCATAAGAACATAAAAAATTTTCTACAGACTGATTCACCGAGCAAGTCGGCGAGTCGCCAATGACTTTCGGCGAACATGGGTTAGCTTGCCGAAAGTTCCAGGGTCGCAAGGGTTTAGAGGTACAGAACCAAACATTAGGTACAACATGAAATCAAAGGCGAGGTAGGGTCTTTCAGCGTATCGCCAAGTGATTCGGCGAGCTCGACTCAGCGCGTCGAATAGTCTAAATTTATCAGAAAGGCACAGTACACGACATAAGATAAAATTACTTGCAATGAGAGTATAAATATCACAATTAAATGCAGGGTTTGAAGAACCAACCTTTTAGGAAGATTAAGTCAAGACTTTGATGCTAGGAAGCAGATTAGTACAGATCCAAGCACTACTAAAGCAGCTAAAATACTCACAAGATGCAAAATATTTGAAAATACTAAGTTGGTGCGATTTTGCGAAAATTGAGAGTGAAAGAATATGAAAAAGGTTGAAAGTCTAAACCCGTGGCTTTATAAAAACTATCCAGATCTCACCCATTTCGGTGACATTAGTTAAATTTGCTCCGCTACTCGGCGATCCACCGAGTGTTTTTCTACCTCGCCGAGGTTTACAGGACCCTCAGTCAAGGTGAGGATCCAAATGACGGTCTTTGTCGGGGTCGTCGATCTAGTCGGCGATTCGCCAATTGGATTTGTGTAATTCATCCTGTACTTTTCACAAACTTTTCATGCCTAATCCTACAAAATCAACACACCTTTATTTCAAAAAATAACAAATTACAAGCCTTTAATGGTTTTGGATTGCCTCCCAAACAGCGCCTTAGTTAACGTTGTGGCACGACGCAAGTTAACACTTATACCCCAATGTTGAGGTTTGCCTCAGCTTTATCGGGCATTCCTTCTTTAAAATCCGGATAGAGTTTAGTCAACACTTGATCCATTTGAGAACCTAGTAGTTGAATGAGCATAGCATGGGAGGTCGTCATCTGGTTCAACAACGATACATTTTCCCTGAGCTCCTCCAGTACCCTATTTTGTTCACTGGATTTCTGGAGTAGAAGTGTGAGCATTTCTTTGTTCTGTCCATCCTCCTTGTTCTTAATTCTCCTTCGTTCATGAAGAGGAACGTAGTGCTCTTTCTTGTTGCACTAGACTTCAAGATCCTCAATTTTCTTTGTCAGCTCATCTAACTAAGTTAGCAGGATCATTAAGTTGAAATCTCTCCTTTTCATTTCCTGATCTGGCTTAGTTAAGTTGTCTAGAAATTTGGCTGCTTCCACATAGGATTGTCGTACAAGGCTACCCGAAGCAATTTGATCAGCCTTCATTCTATTTCCTAGAGTAAGACTTCAGTACAAAGATTCCAAAATGACTCTTTTGGGGATTCCGTGAGTAATGCATTGACCAAGAATTGCTTTGAACCTCAACCATGCCTCATGAAGTTGTTCGCCTTCCAATTCCCTAAAAGTAAGGATCATATCTCGGAACATCATCCCTTCTAATGACGGCAGGTCCATTCGCTTGCAAGTACTGCTCGATATGTTCAACTCCCCTGCTTCAAAACTCTAATAATAAAAAAAAACTAAAAATTAAGTGAGTAAACTACAACTAAGAAAAACAAAAATCCTACCAATCTAAAAATTATCAAATAACACCACTCCCCGGCAGCGGCGCCATTTTGATGTTTGCGTAATCAAGACACAACTTCTGATGCAAGTGTCTACGATCGTACAATAATTTAGTAACCCAACCAAGGGTTGGGATCGTTCCCAAGAGAGTGGTTTTGAGAAATAATAGAAAAATAAAACTTAGTTCTAACTAGTCGTAGCTAAAGACATTAACGATTAAAAACATTGTAAATTAAAGATGGACACAATAGTGCCAATTAACAATGGGGGGGGGGGGTTGTCACTAGTAAGTAAAAACAGCAAAATAAACGAGGGTTTCTAAGTAATGAGAGGGGATCCTTGGGATGTTACAGGAATACGGGTTAAGCTAGATTATTGGGTACATGCTTTCGATAGAAGATTCATAGAATAATTATGACTAGGCTAGAATTTAAGGGGGATAAGCTCTCTCTCGAGCAACTTACCCCGTTTTAAGCGGGTTCCTCTCGGACACCCACTTGCCGCATGAAGAAGAACCTCTGCCTTAACCCACTCATTCTCTCGAGCTGAGTGTATGGACATGGGACTAGGGTTCACTCTCTCAAGCTGAACCTCATGTCGACCCACTCGCACTGGCCATCAATTTAGCGGTCTTAGTTTTACGACCTCTCTCTCTCTCGCAAGCCAAAAACACATATATGAGATTATATTTGCAAATACAACCTCATTAAGTACATCCACAACCACTAAGCGAAATCACAATTAAACTACGATTAAACTATCAACAAGCAAGACCCAACAATTATCTTAACCCATATTCACTAAATCACACACCAAGAATTGGGATTTTTAGCCACTCATGTATAAGAGATAGAAATTTATACCAAATTGAGCTTGCATTCAACTGGGTATGAAGATTTAAGTCTTGATATAGGCCAAAATTGAAGAATCCAAGAGACCCAAACCCAAATCTTGAAGATGAAACCCTTTGGATCTTCAAGTCTTCAAAACCCTCTCAAGCTTAGAGCAAAAATATCAAAAAGTACTATTCTATATGAAAATTATAATAATTGTTCGACACTTAAAACTACAACTCTAACTAGTATATAAAGTTTTCAAAGATTTGTGCTAAAACGGATCATTTGGCGTCGTTAGTCGGAATCGACGATCAACTTGACGATTCACTTTTTGGTGTAGTTCACCGCCGTCTTGCACCAGCCTTTAGCATTGCCGTGCTCTGAGTCATTGGGCGACATGGTACTACTTCACAAAACTTCTCGGCGATGCACTGACTGCTCCTTTTTTCCGCCGGCTTGATCCTTTCCTTCAGGGCTCAGCACACTGGAACAAAAGGCGAAGTAAGATCCTTCGGCGACTCGCCAAGTGGACTCAGCGATCCTCAAGCCTTCATTTCTTCGTTCTTTTCAGCCCTTTCGTTCCTTTTTGCGGCGTAGTGTCCATGCTTTCCTTCAAACTTCAAATACCTGAAACTTAAGGGTTTTCATCAGATATTGAGATAAAATAAGCATTTGAGGACACAATTTCTATTAAAATATAGCCCTAAATGAGTCCAATTTGTGGACTCATCAGGGAACCGCACCAAAAATTTCAAAATCAACTTTGTCAAAAGGTCCTCATTACCTCCCTAAAATTGTGTCCCAAAATGGAACACATTTTGGGGTTCAAAATGTAGCAAACAATAACATGTAACAAAAAACATCATTAAAACTAAAGACAAGGGCTAGGCTGCCCCTTTGGGGTTGAAAATACCTCGAAGTGATTCTCCCCTATGCTCTCCAAATACTCTAACGCATAGCCCTGCGTTCCCCAATCACACCCAGCCTTGAATCACCAAATTCAGAGTCCCACAACTCTTATAATCAAATTACAAACTTTATGTGAGAGCTAATCGTGTCAAGTCTTAAGACTGTTGCAGGTGCTGCAAAAGCATCCACAAATTCCACTAAAGCACCTAGGGTAAGACAAAAGGACCTCGCTAAAGCAAACTGTTTCCACTAAAGTGAAAGTCTCTTAAGCGACAAGGCCTAAGATGGCCAGGTTCGCTAAACTGAAGCCTGGCCAGCTAAAGTGCTGCCCGCTTAAGCGAGCCAATGCTGCTAAAGCGAATGCCACCTAGATGTCTTAGCTTGCTAAAGTGGAACCTTGGCCACTAATGCCATACCAGGGCTACAAAAGTGGGGGCACCAACATTAGACACAAATTTTTTAGCTAAGCCCCTGGACTTCACTTGGGTGCTCGGGATTGGTTCGGAACCTCATGCATGCAAACAATATATGCAACCCCACCAAATTCAACATTCCAAACTCAACTGAGAAGTCAAAGCTTCAAACTAAGGTCATCTTGACAAAAAATGGGTGCCACACCCAAGCTCCATTTTAAGCCAAAGCTCATAAGGGGGCTCACAATTTTCCTTGAAGCCTCCGGATCCACACGAAAGATCATTCTAGACCAAACTTGATGTTTTGTAGCTAATGGAACCCTCATAGTTGCATTTTGAGGTCGTCTTTCTGAACTTTTGACCAAAGTCAACCGTTCAGAGCTTCAAAATCTTCAAAGAACATAAACTTGCGTAAAAACAAAATGAACGACCAGTTGACCGAACTGTTAGTCTCAACATGTCATAAATCACTTGGGTTCTTTATAGGAATGCTCTAAATGATGAAAATACGATATTTACACCAAAATGGCATGAAGGATCATTACAATTAATCAAGTTTCACTATCACGAACAAAAAAGTCTAAGTTTTTTAAAGTTATGCTTGTCAATTCACAATAGTCATGTCCATTACTGTACAGTCTTCCTCTTATAAATGCTATAAAATGATAAATTGGTATAAGGAAGTATGAAAAAATGAACAACAACCACCCACACACATATATGTTTGTGTTCTCTTATGTCCAATGTGTCTTCCTTAAACGTGTCTTATTATGCTCTTGCTCAATCCTTAAGCCCCCTAGGCCCGTTATAGTTGATTTGAGGATGAGGGTTGACTTACCTACTTGTGTATTTTAGTAGGTGTCATCATGACTTTAGTTTTCGGTCATGACATGGAAAAACAAAAGTTGAAAGTTTATTCATTTTATGTAAAGCATTCAAGAAGATCATGAATTAACTACATATTGTTTTACTAATTATTTATTAAATGAAAATATATATTTTACTGTGATGCTATCATTTCCATTTATATTAATTGAGTTAAATTCAATTCATTTTGTGCTCTATATCCAAGTGTATACGATCCTTTCAAATAAATATCTATCCTTATAAATCAGAGAAGAAAAAAAGAAGAAAAGTCTGACACTCTTATTTGTAGGAAAAAAGTATATTTTGTAAATTTTTGAATAGTTTGAATTAGAAAATTATTAGTTGTTAGAAGTAACTACTTAGGAATGAAACAAAAGAAGGGTGAATTATTTACTAAATCAGATGTTATCACTATGAAATATATGTAGTTTATGGATCCGACCTCATAATGACAATTTTTAGTGAAAATATTTCTTATTAGGAAAATAATTTTGTGTGATTTAAAAGTTAACTAGGTAATTTGCCCGCGCTTCGCGTGGTCATAAATAATAATTGCATTGAACTTGCAAATGATCCTTTACTAATATCCATTTATTAAAAATAATAAAAAAAATAGGATCTTAAAAAAATATTAACAATATTCCAACATTAATTTGATTATTTTTCATTGTCACATAACTCAAGAACCTCTAATGGATGAATTATTCAGGAAATAATAAATCTTTGTTCTTTAATCAACATTAAAAGGAAAATAAAAGAAGAAAATAAGAATATATATACAAAGACATTTCGTAAGAAAAGAACACATTAAAGTTGCATAGATTATACAATTGTGATATGTCTCAGAGAAAAAATCAAAAAACTTGTTAACAAATTCAAAAAAGAAATTACGCCTGAACATGAAAGCAATTATAACTTTTGAATTATCATAATGAATTTATTCAATTGATAAGTGAAGAAATTTCATGTCTATGTTAAAATAGATAATATGTAAGCTTATATGTAGTACTTTAAGTCATAGAATTTTATATAAAATATCAAAACATGAATTCTTGGAATTGAGTACAATAATTATTTTCTGTACTATGAATATACCTACTATATGTGTGTATGTTCAATATAACTGGAGACAATAACTTTGCAGAAACATAAACAACAGAGTTTAAAACATGTACTCAAAAATAACAATTAGCATTATAAGCATAAATTAATGACTGTAAAAAAAATACCAGGATATGTAAAATTAGAATGAAACAGAAAGGAAAAAATCGAGTCCACTAAGTGCACAATATCCCCTTAAGAAAATTATTCCCCTCTAATACATGGGTTAAAGAATTAGATCCTCTTAGGATGGAACAATTTTATTCACCAACGTATTGATACAAAAACAATGGTGTCAGTAAGCCACTCAACAGGAGCAAAGTACATGAATATTTAATTGTGCAGAATAAGAAGAAGTTCAAAATTTTCATTGTTTTAAAATGAGAGGAAATTTCTCTATTTATAGACAACAAAGGGTAGTGTGAACAAATACTTATTATGCCTTATCAGAAAGGTCACAACTCTTTGGAAATGTCACAACCCTCCGAAAAGGTCACAACCCTCCGAAAAGGTCACAACCTTTCATAAACGTCACAACCTTTCATAAAAGTCGCAACTCTTCATAAAAGTTGCAACTTTTCTTAAAAGTCACAACTTTTCCTGAATGTGAAGGCTAGTTTTGGAAATAAATAAGTTAAAAGGAAATTCTGGTCTGTGGTGGCGCCATGTCGGCGGGCCTAAGGTTCTCTTATATATATATATATATATATATATATATGATATATGATATATGAAAAGAAAATTCTGGTCTGTGGTGGCGTCATGTAAGCGGGCCTAAGGTTCTCTTTTATATATATATATATATATATATATATATATATATATATATATATATATATATATATATATTATATGATATATGATTATTAAGAATATTAAAATAATTGTTGATAATTTAATTTGATGGAGAAAACATTACATTATATGAATACTTAAAAGTTGTGATCAACGATCTACAAAATAATATGTAATATTTTTACTAAAATACGATAACATTTGAGACGTCCTAGTTAAAGAAATAAAAAGTCTAATATAACTTCAAACATATAAACTGTACTTATATCGATTGCAGACAAAATTAGGCTTTTTATGGAACAATAGTGACAGAAAGAGTAGCTACTACAAAGATATCATCAATCGATGTGGTAGAGATGTGGAAGGAATAAATATTTATTAATACTTAATTAGACGTCTTAAATTTGAGCTTCGGGAATGGAGTCACCTTTGATGACACAAATCATGAGTTTCCGGGTGACAAAGCAGGAAGGGGCAAATGCAGCACAAAGTACTAGATTCAAATGAACCTAGTAATTTTGGCGCGAAGTTTGTGTAAAAATATCACTAAAATCAAAATAAATAATAGGCCAGAATCCATACTTTTAATTTACAAATAGAATAATTTAAATGTTAAAAATCTTAAAAATTGAACCGATAAAACATAAATTCTTCATAGGCACTTCCAATTTCCTTTACATGATGAAACCAAATAGAGCCTTTTTCGAAATGTGATGGAAAAAATGGTTCAGTCGACAAAAAAGGATTGAGCAGAAATAGAGATCATGGCCGGCCAATGATATATTGGAACTAAGATAGAGTAAAACACTCACTCATATAGTATAATGACATGGTACATCCAATTTAAAGACTTTATAAAAGAATTACAATTTCTACTCCTAGAAAGTATCCAATATTTTCTGCCAAACTCATTGATCATCTCGTAAACTTGATAGACGTATTGAGATGGAAATCTATAAACATCAGTTGGGTACTTACTAATAGAGTGAGTAGCATATAATTTACTCAAGGAGTAGCTGGTTTGTATGGTGGAGAAAGTGAAGGAAATGTTGGTTCAGGCATTTTTCGGGATTTCAGGCTTTGGAATCTCTGGAACTTTTGGCTTTGGTAGTTCTGGAATTTCTGGCTTTTTCAAGGGAGGAAGCTCGGGTTTTGGCATTGATGGAATCTCAAATTTTGGCGTATAGCAGGAAGCTCTGGTTTTGGGACAGTTGGGATCTCAAGCTTTGGCAAAGTTGGTAATACAAGTTTTGGATCGGACAAAGTAACTTATATTTCATTTTCTTGAGAAGAGAGAAGTCCTAGATTCACAATATACCGCAAATGTCAATACAATTCTCCAAGAAATGAAAAAGAAGAAGTTAATACTGAAAGAATAGTATATCAGATTCATATAACAGGACTGCTGCATTACATACAGGGGTGGATTTAGGTAGGATGAAGGGCATCCAATTTATTTTAAAATGCATATATGTAAAATAAATTATTTCAATTATAAATAAAAACAAATGAAATCACTTCCCATAGCCTGTTGGTTCACTGGCAAATCACCTTACTTTGCTAGCAAACTTTGCATAGTTACTCCGTAACTGCAATCTTTCATTTTAAAATTTTAGAGTTTTACTGCTTAATAAAAAAGTGATGCCTGGTAGAATTGATACGACTTTCTACCTTTTGGAAGGAAAAATTATACTAAATCAGCTAGCCACAACAACTTTTGTTGTACGAAAGGGACAGTAAATAACCGTAAATGCTACTCGGATTCATCACCACATGTAAAACCCGAGCTTTGGAAAATATTGGCTATAATTACTTAGGACTTCACTATTGCTTTCTCGGCTATGAAAGTGATTAAGATCAATTTGTCAAATCGAATTAGTGATGAGTTTTTGGGTGGTTAATCGTTGTTTTTACCTTAAAAATAATGCTACATTTAAGCATGAAGCATTGGTTATTCTCATCTTTCTTTTAGAGCAGGCGAAATAGAGGTAACTGAATACATTTAATATGCGTTAGGATAAACGAAACAAAAAGTAAAAATAGCTAAATCATCAATTTAGTTCTACACTTAAATATGCCAATTCATTCCTTATTCCATATATGTACTCTTAAAATATAATGGAAAAAATTGGTTACTACAAATTAGGAAAGAAAAAGCCGAGAGGAGAAGAGTGTACAAATAAAGATTGAGCAAAAACAGAACTTGCTAATGATACGAACTAAATCAAAATAACATAGATCATATCTTATTTATAATGAAGTACATAAAACACTCATATAGCATAATGACACGTCAAATATGGTACATCCAATTCAAATACTATAAAAGAATTACAATTCTCTACTCCTAGCAGAAAGTATCCTGTTGGAATGTATGTGTCCACTTACTACAATGGGACCAGGTCCCTCGACAGAATAACAGTGCAGAAGTAAAAGTGTTGAAAATAAACAACACAAAGTAAATCAGGCACAAGAGTTTTACGTGGAAACCTCATTGCTCAAGGGAGTAAAATCATGACCTGTCACACATGACTTTTCAAACTGTTTTCACTAATCTTCTCAAAGAAGAAGTAAAAACTAGTTTACAACCACACATAGAGATTAACTTCCTAATCTCTAAACTAAGTAATACAACCTATTACTTAATGAGCCTAAGCAATGCATCCATTGCCAACTATACTAATCCTCACTGATTAATATAGGCTTTTGACCGTAAGACACAAAGTTACTCCTAACTATGTTCTTACAAGACTCAAAACAAGTTTGAAACGTTTCTAACAACAATGAAACGAATCCTACAAGTTAAGTTCAATACAAACATTCAAGAACAACAATAGGTACGTAAATCACTTCTTCTGTTGATTAGGTCCTTGCTGTATGTGTTCTTGTGCTTGAGTTCTTCCTTGAAGATGGCCTTCTCTTTTAAGCTTTTGAGTTTTAGTTTGCCAAATCTTAAGTTTGTGTTTTTGAGAATAGACTATATAAAATCAATACAAGCTCGTTGAGACACCCTATTGACTGAAGGCCTGTTGTTTAGAAAAGTTGTGCACCTACCACATTAGAGGTGGCAACTTTTCTGACAGCTGTCTTGTCACCTTTTCATGTAGGCAATCTTGCAGGGACCAGGTCCCTTGCAATGTTATTGAAAAGGCTTGCTAACTGACTTCCTCCTTTGAATGAATGAATTTAATATGGTGTTTGTCATGTTGAAATTATCAACCATAAAGAGTAATTACCCGTTGGACAAACACCCTCGTCTATTCTAATTGGCTCAGTACGCTGGCGCCTCACCAACTACTGACATGATAGCTTTACAGCTGTACCCCATTATGTATTTGATGGAGAGAACTCTACCTGGGACCAGGTCCTTGTATTTGTGAGCCACTGAAACAACAGTTTCGTCCGCTCTTTCTACATTGCACTTTTCACCTACCACTGACGTGACAACTTTACAGTTGTACCCCATTTGAATCTGGACGAGAGCACTCTACCAGGGACCAGGTCCCTGCATTTGTGAGGATCATCAAAACACCTAGAATATAACATTTTCCCTCTTTTGATGATGACATACAAATATACCTCACACTGAGTTTATTCATTCATTTCACTGTCAGCAGTCCCATTAACAAGGAACTGATTCCTTGTTAGATCTTTAAGTTTGATAAATCATCAAAACATAATATCAGCTCCAAAATAACATTTCCCCCCTTTTTGATGATAACATACTTATTCACCAGTTCCCCCTATCGACAAGAACTCTTCAGGTAACTGGAGTTGCATCATCCCCGAAGTTTGTCAAATCATCAAAACATCAAAATAGCATTTCCCCCCCGTTTTGAGATGACAAACTTGTTCAACTTTTTCCCCCGTCCTCTTCAAGTAGCTAACATTGATTCCCCCTATCGGCATGATCATGTCCTCTCTTCAAGTAGCTAGCATTTATTCCTCCTATCGGCATGACCATGTCTTCTTCAAAGTAACTAACATCATTGATCTCATACCTTAACAATTTTCCCCCTTTTGACATCATAAAAAAGGTTAAAGCAGTAAACCAAGTTGACAGAGATGGAGTTCAAGAAAATTCATGGCCATTTGGGCAACACTGAGCATGAGTAAAAATGCATAAAGTAATGAGACAAGTAAGTAGAAACAAGACATTTTTCATTCATAAACAAAAGATCAACAATCAAAGCATTGCACATATTATTATGAATGAGAACCAGAACAATGCCCACTCAGTTTCGATAGAAAAAGAGGAATGAGGACTGATTTAGAAAGTTAGGAAGAGAAGGGATGACTTAGAGGCAAGGGATTGGAAGAATAGAATTGGTAGAGCATATCTCGTAGCATGGTATTTTCAGAAGCATCTTCTGAAGTTCACATTTTTTGCAGCCTAGCCTTCATGTTGAACCTTTGGGGCTACCTATTTTTTTTGTTTTTTTTTCAACCTGGTCTCTCTGATAGTGCTATTTCAGAAGCTGAGCCTTGAGTCAAACCATTTCAGTAGCACTGTTAGCAAGAGCAACTGTCATAGCTTCCAGCACTAGCCTGAGTTTCTCATAATAGAAAGATTGGTAAAATCAAACTTACTCAAGACCTCCGAGATGAATAGATCAATAATTGAGGAACCAAAATGAAAATTTCATTTTTTAAAATTATTTTTTTAAAATCTGACACCCTCCTATTCAGAATACTTTGAGTTCTCAGAATATCAACTTCTCCCTTTTTGAACATCATCTTTTCCACTTTTTCCTTTTGCTTGATGGACCTGGTCCCTCTTCACACTTAAAACATTTTCATTAGAAAATTCTTCAGTAAGAACAAAGGGTTTAACCATTTGAAGTGCTTTTGAGAAATGAGAAAAGAAGGTTTTGAAAATTTCTAATTTTAGAAGGGGATTTGGAAAGAAATGTGGAGTATAAAAGAAGTGAAAGGATATGAAAGAAAGTGTCATTTTGGTATTCAAAAGATGAGACAACGGTCAGATACCTGAATGACAAACATGTGGCAATTGCAATGGTTCTCATGCATAATTCAAACTACAATGTTAAGAGTGCTAACCTTCGAGAACGGACCGGGTCCCTCTTTGTAGTTTGAATGTGATTGCCTAGATCTGTCCTGACCTCCATTTTCCTTTAGCCCTTTTTCCATGTGTGTATACCTACAAAAGGTCTGCGACTGAATTTGCTAAAACATACATAACTGAAAAGCAAGGATACCTGCTCCCTTTGCATAGTTGTGAGAGAGTTGATTGCTTCAGGCATGATCCGTTCAAGAAGATTTTAGCATTTCCAACATCAGTTTGATCATCTCAGCCAGGTCTTCTAAGAGCTTCAAGATACTTCTTGATCCATAAGGTTTGAGCACATCAAGCTGCACTTGCTACATTCTCTGCCTCAGTTGTTAAAAGTGCAACTGAATCTTGCCTTTTAGTTCCCCATGAGTGAGAGATCAGCCTATACTATCATCCACTCCTAAGGTAATCTTTCTATCAACTTGATACCCAGCATAATCAGTATTACATGTTCCTCCAAATAAAAAAGTCTCGTGATGGACATAATAGAACCAGGTCCCTGTTTTCTTCAAGTGTCTTTGGATTCTCTTAGCAGCCCTCAAATGTGATATCTTTGTACAAGAATGGAGTCTCTGAACCAGGTTCATCAACATCCAGTTTCAAGTTAGTGCCCATGAGAGTATGAATTATTCTAGGTAGCCATAACATGAAACTTTTTCAACAGCTTCAGCTTCTCTGAACTGGTACCAGGTCCCTGTCTTTGATCAGACATCAATTGCCATAAACGTTGTGCTATCTTCTTCCCTGTAGCTAAGTTCCTATGAGAGTATACAACTTGTCGTAACTTAGGGTTTAGTGAAGATGTAATCCACTTGATCTTCCATTTTGCAAAACTTCATGATGACATTACCCTTCTTTATCAATGTCTTGACTTCAAGTATGTTAAGCCATTTGAGCAACTCATTGATGTAATTTTCTTGACACCCGAGGATACCTTTAGAGGTTTTCTTGATCTACAGCTCCAAAATTTAATTCTTCCATTTTTGGTCACTTCAAAACTCACTATTCATGAGTGTAACAAACTCTTCACACAACACCTCAAGGGTTGCTTCAAAGATGACATCATAAATATGTACTTGAATAATCAGCAATTCATTTCCTAGTGATTTCAAAGAGAGGGTTTTTGACAATTTAACCTCTTTTGAAGCCATTGTTGAAGAGGAACTTGGACAACCTATAAGCTTGTTTGGGAACCGAGTGTCATACTTTGCTTCTTTGAAACTGAGCTTGATCAACTTCTTCATTCTCACCTTCAGAATTCACTTTATCAGTTTGAACTGCATCTTTTTTGTTCAGCATTGTCTACAGGACCGGGTCCGTCATCAGGTTCATCATCTGCATCAACTTCCTTGAGATTGCTGAATTCATGAAGAGGATATTTTTTCAGCAAGCTCACTGTTTAGACCGTCTCTCTGAATCTGAAGCAGCTCTTCCATCTCAGAGTCTTCTTTGTTTTGCAACTTCTCATCTTCTAGATTCATCAAACACCACATGAACCATCCCTTTTAATGTGCACATTTTTATACACCGGATAAGCCTTGTTGGAGGAAGAATATCCCACAACTATTCTTTTAACAGAATTGAGATTACACTTCTCAATATCATCATTTTGGTTACAAAACATGCATTATTCACCATTTCAGCCCGACGATTCTTTGCAAGATAACAACCTACTTATTCCACTTGAATGATGGTCTGATCTGCTTCTCTTTTACACAAGCATCACAAACTTTGTCATCTTGAGCATCAGGGGAAGTGAGAATGTTACAACGAACAATGTTTAGATCGGCAGTACATGTTCTTGCATCTCCTTCTTGTCAGCATCATCATCCGAGAGATCAAGTTGTGACCACACATTTATCTGATCGAAACTTGACTTTATTTCCTTTATCACAAATCTGTGAAACACTTAAGACTGTACTTCAACCCATTGACATAGTACACAGATTTCAAAAGAATGTTTCACGGACTTTCAAGTCCTGCCTACACCAAAAATGTATCATTTCTTGCCATTGCCAAAAGAGACACCTCCACATTGAAGTGCCTTGAGAGAGAGGAAGTTTTCAGTTTTCCCAGTCACGTGCTTTTACCATCCGCAATTCATGAACCACCACTGACTGTTACTACTTCCTCTCACTTGCATAGCAAATCACTTGTTGGCCTTGGGAACCCATTTGAGACAGGGTTTCAGTTAGCAGATAACAGAGTGATAAGAAAGTCTTTTGTCCAGTAAGGTATACTAGTTTTCTTCAACTTAGGACCATAAGCAGGACCAAGTCCCTTCTTCAGTCTATTCCGCTGTTTGGAATAGTTTGACGAACTTTCTCCATACTATTTCAACATAGGACAATCTCTCGTAAGATGTCCATCTCGACCATAATGCACACACAACAGATCATCAACATCAGAAACATATTTGTTGTGAGAATTGTATGGGAAGTTCCCACAACCCAGCCCTCTTCTACCCTTGTTGCCTTGACCAATTCGATTTGTAATGATCTTAGAGAAATTGGTCCATTTAAGGGATTTTTTAAGTTCATGTTTTACACGGACCATGTCCCTCTCTAACTGATTATTTCTCTCCAAGGCCAAATCAAATTTTGTTTCAGCAGTATTCAAACTGGTTTCTAGATCGATTTGCAAGCTGCTAGCCTCTCTCTTTCCTCTGCCATATTTCTCACTCAACATCTTTAATTTCTCCCTATGTTCTAGATTTTCATCTTCTAGAACTATCAATTGTTCTTCCACAACAAACATTTGGTCAACCAAGGCTACCTTTTGTTCATGAAGGATATCTAGGCTATTGTTCATCATATCTTTTTCAGTTGGTAACTCAAGATAGAGTCAATCAAAACAACGACTAGACTTCTCAACTTCTTAATAGAGTAAACATGTAAGTTTTGTTTAAGATAAAAAAGGGTTACCTCTTTTTCAACTTCTTCATCATCAGATTTTGCCATAAAGGCCTCATTAGAGTGTTCAAAGTCATCTGAATCACTCGAGGAATCTTCCCATGCAGTCATCTCCCTTTTCACTGTCTGGAAAAAGGCTTCTCTCCTGCTTATATTGGGACGGACCTGGTCCCCTTCTTTATCTTTTACTTTCTTATAGTCAGCTTCACCAGTCAGTTCTTCCCTCATATCTTCACCTTTTTCATTCATCTCACGAGCTTGAAGATGCTCAAACAGAGCACACAAAGTCATTTCTTCAGGTTCCCTTGTCTTATTGTCAGTCGCAAAACCATTTATCTAAGATCTGGGAAAAATTTCCAGAATCTTGGAGACTTGTCTACACACAGGGACTGGTTCTTCCAAGAGCATGAGCTCATCTATAATGTTGGAAAATCTTGTGCGAATTTCATGAACAGGTTCACTTTCTTTCATGGTGAAACTATCGAACTTAGCAGTAAAGAGATCTAGTTTAAATTTCCTTATTCCCTCAGTGACCTCATAGGTAGTTCTCAGCAGATCCTAAATTTCTTTGGCTTATTCGCACAAAGAAATCAGATCATATGCATTTGCTCCGATTCCACACATTAAGAAATTCCTAGCCTTGTGATTTTTCTCAACTTTCCTTTTGTCAAAGTCATTATATTGCCGTCGGGTTTTGACAACGACCCTTGTTACATCCCCATATTTTACTTCTATAGTTGGCACATAGGGACCCTCACAAATAACATCCCACAGCTCACAATCTTCAACCATTATAAAGTCAAACATGTACTTTTTCCACCACCAATAGTACTGACCATCAAACAGAGGTGGCTTCGTTGGAGACCGACCTTTTTGCAAGCTTAGTGGAGCAGCCATTCTTCGTAGGATTCTCTCTCTTGGTGTTAACCAGATAGAAAGCCCAGGCTCTGATACCAATTGTTGGAATGAATGTGTCCACCAACTACAATTGGACCAAGTCCCTCGACAGAATAACAATACAGAAGTAAAAGTGCCGAAAATAAATAGAACAAAGTAAATCAGAGAGTTTTACGTGGAAACCTCCTTGCTTAAGGGAGTAAAACCACGATCTGTCAAACAAGACTTTTCAAACTGTTTTCACTAATCTTCTCAAAGCAAAAGTAAAACCAGTTTACAACCACACATAGAGATTAACCTCCTAATCTCTAAACTAAGTAAAACAACCTATTACTTAATGAGCCTAAGCAATGCATCCATTGGCCACTATACTAACCCTCACTGATTAATATAGAATTTTGATCGTAAGACACAAAGTTACTCCTAACTATATTCTTACAAGGCTCAAACCAAGTTTGAAACGTTTCTAACAACAATGAAACGAATCCTACAAGTTAAGCTCAATACAAACAATCAAGAACAACAACAGGTAAGGAAAGCACTTTTTCTGTTGATCAGGTACTTGCTGTATGTGTTCTTGTGCTTGAGTTCTTCCTTGAAGATGACCTTCTCTTTTAAGCTTTTGAGTTTTAGTTTGCCAAATCTTAAGTTTGTGTTTTTGATAAAAGACTATATAAAATCAACACAAAATCTTTGAGACACCCTATTGGCTGAAGGCTTGCAGTTTAGAAAAGCTGTGCACCTACCACATCAGATGTGGCAACTTTTCTGATAGCTATCTTGTCACATTTTCATGTAGGCAATCTTGCAGGGACCAGGTCCCTTGTAATATTCTTGAAAAGGCTTGCTAGCTGACTTCCTCCTTTGAATGAATGAATTTAATATGGTGTTTGTCATGTTGAAAATATCAACCATAAAGAGTTATTACCCGTTGGACAAACACCCTCGTCCATTCTAATTGGTTTAGTACGTTGGCGCCTCACGAACCACTGACATGACATCTTTACAACTGTACCTCATTATGTATCTGATGGAGAGAACTCTACAGAGGACCAGGTCTCTACATTTGTGAGCCACTGAAATTGACAGTCTCGTCCGCTCTTCCTATTGGTGCAGTACACTGCACTTTTCACCTACCACTTGACGTGACAACTTTACAGTTGTATCGCATTTGAATTTGGACGAGAGCACTCTGCCAGGGACCAGATCCCTGCATTTGTGAGGATTATCAAAACATCTAGAATATAACATATCCAATACTATCTTCATGCCTCGACTCAGCTCGCACACTTCATTTAATGAGGTGGAAATCACAAAACATAAGTAGGTTACTTTCTAATAGAGTGAAAGTAGTATATAATTCCTCAAGGAGTAGTAGGTTTGTAAGGTGGAGAAAGAGAAGTAAGAGTTGGTTTAGGTATTTATGGAATTTCAAGCTTTGGCATTGTTGGGACTTTTAGCTTTGGAAATTCGGGGACTCTTGGCTTAGAGGGTTGCACGGAGATAGAGACTCATAATTTGTGTTCCAAGTCTCCATTTCACAACACACCCTTAACCCTTGATGTTCTAAAACCACCCTTTCATGCTAAGATCAATTACGAGAGTTCTATCCGCCCAAATTTGATTTCGTAATGCCGTACATGATCCTTATATTCTTGGCTATCCACTCAATTGATCAAATTCATAATCAAAGAATCATAGTGGATTCTTAGAAAATTGAGGCAGTACAACACTGGCCACAACCCACCTCTTCAATAGATATCAGATGTTTCTTGGGTTTGGCCGGTTATTGAAGGATTTTCATCCATAGATTCCCCATTGACCAAATTGACCCAGAAGAAGGTCAAATTTCAATGGTCAGATGAGTGTGAGAAAATCTTCTCAAAATAGAAGACTAGGTTGACTACAACTCCTATCTTGACTCTACCAGATGGTTTAGATGGTTATGTGATTTATTATGATGCATCCAGGGTCGGCCTAGTTTTGTGGTAATGCAGCGAGGTAAAGCTATAGCTTACGCTTATAGACAACTTATGGTCTATGAGTTGAATTACCCGACTCATGACCTTGAGCTTGAAGCCGTAGTATTTGCCCTAAAGATTTGGAGACACACTTGTATGGTGTTCATGTTGATATGTTCACAGATCATAAGAGCCTCAAGTATGTGTTCACCCAGAAATAGTTGAATTTTCGTCAGAGGAGATGGCTTGAATTCCTCAAAGACTATGACATGAATGTGCTTTACCATACGGGTAAGGCTAATGTAGTGGCTGATGCTCTCAGCAGGCTGTCTATGGGTAGTGTAACACATGTTTAGGAAGAAAAGAAAGAGCTAGCCAAAGACGTTCACCGCTTGCTTGCTTGCTTAGGAGTTTGCCTTACGGATACATCAGATGGTAGTGTGATAGTTTAGAATGGATCAGAATCTTCATTGGTAGCAGAGGTTAAGGAAAATAGGATAGTGATCCTATATTACTTCAGTTGAAATGTGTCGTTCATCAACAGAAAGTTGAAGTTTTCTTCTAAGGGAGATATGGTATGCTTCGGTACCAGGGTCACTAATGTGTTCCTAATGTGGGTGAGTTGAGGCAGCATATCCTTACTAAAGGTCATAACTCTAGGTATTCCAATCATCCATGTCCCACTAAGATGTATTGTGATCTACATAAAGTCTTTTCGTAGAAAGGCATGAATAGGGTAAGTGTGCTAACTGTCAATAGGTTAGTGTAGAACATTAGAAATCAAAAGGTATGACTCACGAGATTAACATTCCTACATGGAATTGGGAAGTGATAAACATGGACTTCGTTATGGGTTTACCTCACACTCGCAGACAAGATAACTCCATTTGGGTGATACTGGACAAAGTCACTAAGTCCGCTCACTTCTTGGCTTTCAAGACTACAGATTCAGTGGAGGACTACGCCAAACTCTACATCAATGAGATATTCATTTGGCATAGGGTTCCCTTGTCTATCATCTCACATAAAGGTCCTCAGTTTACCTCTCATTTCTGGAAATCATTTCAGAAAGGTCTTAGTACTCAAGTAAATCTCAGTATAACATTTCATCCACAGAGGGATGGTCAGGCAGAACGTACCATTCTAACCTTAGAAGACATATTGAGAGCTTGCATGATCGATTTCACGGGTAGTTGGGACGATCACCTACCTCTCATAGAGTTCGCCTATAATTGTCACGCCCCGAGCCTACACCCTGGGCGGGAGTGACACTCGAGAATCATTGTTGGTCCCAAGAGAACCCTTGGCCTGGTTTACTACTCAGTAGAAGACTTTACTCAACAAAGATAAATTCATGAAATAAACTAGAATGTTGTATATGGAAACATTCAACTGGCTAATAAGGCAACTCAAGTTTTATAAATCAAACAACTGAAATGAAAGAGACTAATAAACTAACAATGTCTAACTATCTATGAAGCTTCTAATACTATGAGGGATGTTGGGACAAGACCTCCTATCATCCTAACAACTAAAATGAAAAAACCTGCCAAAAGGATCCTCCGAAAAGCAATGAGGCTCACCAAATGTCTCTGAAGCTCAACTTGGTCAACGAAGCGCTGGATGCTGATCCTAGTTACCTGTTGTAAAACCCCGTATCCAAAACACACCAAAAAAGCAGATTTGGAGAAGTTGCAAGTGCAACCCATGGTTTCCATCCACGGACCGTAGGTCAGACCACGACCCGTGCTGGTAGTCCGTGGTTCACCACTGCAACCCTTCCCCAAACCCAGCTTAGAAAATCAGCTAAGTTTCGACCCACGGATAGACCCACGGTTCGTAGTTCAGACCACGGTCCGTGGATCGAGGCCCCCTTTACCCAGCCTCTGACATAAATGACGGTTGACCAACACGGACCGTCGTTCGATCCACGGTCCGTAGGTGAGGGTTAGCAGCCAGTTAGATGAAAATTGTTGAGTGGGTCAACTTTAGAGGGTCATACCTCTTAGCACAAAAATAATTATGTGTCCCATGACCTATGATATGATATATAATTGAATCCTCTTTCCAACGTCACCGAGTTTACTAAATTCCGACCTACGAGTAAAACGTTATGCTTGTTTTAGTGAAGCCCTATCGGGCAGATACGACTCTAATCTACGGACCGTAGATTGAACTACGGCCCGTAGGTCCAATCAGTTGGTCACTTCGACAACAGTTAAGTCAGGGGTCTTTTGGCCTTTTCTTATTTTGTTGGACCTCTAAGATACGTCGTTTAGACCCTAAATCATGAGGTTTTAGTCAGTTTAAGTCTAGAAATATAACTAGAACTTACCTAAGTCAAATCATTCTTCATAACTTAGAAAATTAGAAGCGTAAGAAGAGAAAGACGCGACCAACCCTAACTCCAAGAACGCAACAAGGTTTCTTCAGTTCCAGTCCAGAAATCAAAGGATTTCTTCGTGAAATTTTTCACCAGGTATGTGAGATTTCACTAGTGGGTTCCTTTCACCCATTAAGTCCCTAGTTTTCAGTCAGTTTCTTGATTCCCTTATTATGACTAGACCTAGGGTTTTTGGAATGTTAGAATTGTTGGGTTCTTAGCTGTTAAAATGATCCAAATCAGATTAGTAATTAATATTTAGTTTAATGCATGAATTGCTGAACCCTAGCTATGTATTTCTTTAGTTCTTGAATTACACATGCTAGGTCATATATTTCAGTTATACATGCCTCAGCTATTAATGCATCAATATCAGTTTAATTGTTGCATTCTCAGTTTGCATGTTCAGTTTGAGCTACCCAGTAACTTACAAAAAATTAGTCATAATGTGTTCATTACTTAATCCATTGGGAGTAGCATAATACCGAGTTGGACTAGGGTTCAGCATAACCATATAGTCCTAGAACTACTAGCCATGTAGGCTGTAACTCCCCTCTGTGGGCATCATTTCAGTGATCACGCCAGCATGCCTCTATACCTCTGGCAAGGTATATTGGGTCCTCTCAATAGGGCGTATAAATCAGACTCCACATTTAGCTCATGTGGTTTTATGTCGGTTATTAGTAGCTCCCACAGTTCAGTCAGATTCTATTGCATTGATTATGTATCAGTATATTCAGTATTCAGTCTCAGCATGTTTTAAATTGGTCATTGCATTTAGTTATCTAAGTATTCCGTATCAATATCATGTTCAGATTATTTCATTGCTTTATTGCTTTATTCAGTTATATGTTGTTTAAGCTTTACTCTATCCTACATGCTCAGTACCTTTCAAGTACTGACGCATACGTGCGCTACATCTTCTCGTGATGTAGGTTCAGGTTCTCAGCATCCAGATCATACTTAGATCGGTTCCCAATCTCCAGTTAGCAGAATCAGTGGCGAGTCCTCATTCTCCGAGGACAATAGTCATGAGTTTGTTTTCAATATTTTCAGTCCTTTAGTTTCAATTTTGCTAGACTTAGCTTGGGCCTGTCCCAACATTTCTAGTCAGTTAGAGGCTATTTTCAGACATAGTTAGATTCAGCTTAGTGTTGAGTTAATATTTTCTTTGTATTAAACTCATCAGTTTTCATTCATCTTAGTTGTAGTATATGGGTATTCCCCATCATTTCAGACTTTATGATTTAGCTTCCGCATCAGTTTTTATTATCTTTAGTATGCTCATGATTATATCAGCAGGGTTAGCATGGGGTCACTTGTGATCCTAGGTCCCGTGTCCGCGTCCAGGGGGTAGCCTTGGGGTGTGACAAACTTGGTGTCAGAACATTAGGTTTAAGAGTCCTAGGATGTCTCAAAAGCCGCACTAACTATAGTCATTTTCATGGGTGTGAAGTGCACCACATCTAATGAGAGGGAGGCTATGAAGTGTTTTAGGAAAACTTCACTTTCTTGATATTCTTATCGTGCGTTGGTATGATCTCCTTTCAAATCTATTGCTATGCGCTTAAGATCATGCCTCCTTGTAGAGCTTACGCAAGGAATGCTAATGCACGCAATGCTAATGCAGTTCCTCCAGTTCCAGACCTTGAGGTTTTGAACGCAGAGTTTTGGAATGCGATTAAGCTTTTGGCTCAGAGTATGACCAACCAGAACAATCAACAGGTTCCAGTTCCTAGTAATAAGAATGGTGGATCAATGGCAGCTAAAGTTCGAGATTTTGTTAGGATGAATCTGCCTGAGTTTTTAGGGTCCCAAGTAGATAAGGACCCACAAAACTTCATTGATAATGTTAAGAAAATCTTTGGAGTGATGCAAGTGACTGGTAATGGTAGGGTTGAGTTGCCATCCTACCAGCTTAGGGATGTGGCTCACATATGGTTCTCTCAGTGGAAAGACAACATGGGCAAATTTTTCTTTTGTAAGTCCCTTTGTAGCAGTAATATTAGGTGTCAGTCCAGAAACTCTATCAGAACCCTTCTTAGTCTCCACTCCAGTCGGTGACCTAGTTATAGCTAGACGGGTATACAAAAATTGCCCTGTCACAGTCTCTCAGAAATTCACCTCATTAGATATTGTAGAGCTAGAAATGGTAGAATTTGATGTCATTCTAGGCATGGATTGGTTACATTCCTGTTATGCCTCAGTTGATTGTAGAACAAGGATTGTTCGTTTTCAGTTTCCAGACGAACCAATCTTAGAATGGAAGGGTAGTAGCTTAGTGCCTATGGGTCGATTCATTTCTTACCTTAAGGCCAGAATATAATCTCTAAGGCTTGTCTCTATCTTCTAGTTCAGGTTAAGGATTCAAGTTCTGAATCCCCAACTCTTGAGTCAGTCCTTCTAGTCAATGAGTTCCCAGAAGTGTTTCCAGATGATCTTCCCGGAGTTCCTCCCGAAAGGGAAATCAACTTTGGAATTAATCTCATTCCAGATACCCAGCCTATCTCTATTCCTCCTTATAGAATGGCTCTAGCTGAGATTAAGGAATTGAAAGAGCAATTGAAAGACCTTCTAGATAAGGGCTTCATCAGACCTAGTATTTCTCCATGGGGTGCACCAGTGTTATTCGTAAAGAATAAAGATGGTTCTCTCAGAATGTGCATTGACTATAGACAGTTGAACAAGGTCACAATCAAGAATAAGTATCCTATCCCCAGGATTGATGACTTGTTTGACCAACTTCAGGGTGTTAGTCATTTCTCAAAGATAGACCTCAGATCGGGTTATCATCAAATTAAAGTCAGAGATAGTGACATTCCAAAGACAACCTTCAGAACTCGGTATGGTCATTGTGAATTTGTAATCGTGTCATTTGGACTAACCAATACTCCTGCAGCTTTCATGGATTTGATGAACAAAGTGTTCAAGAAGTACTTGGACTTGTTCGTTATCGTCTTTATTGGTGATATCCTCATTTACTCTAGGAATGAGGAAGAACATGGGACTCATTTGAGAGTTGTTCTGCAAACTCTCAAAGATCGTCACTTATTTGCAAAATTTAACAAGTGCGAGTTTTGGTTACAATCAGTTGCCTTCCTTGGGCATATTGTGTCTAGTCAAGAAATTCGAGTAGATTCCCAGAAGATAGAAGCAGTGAAACAATGGCCTAGACCTACCTCTGCTACAAATATCAGAAGTTTCTTGGGTCTAGCGGGCTATTAGAGATGGTTCGTGGAAGGATTTTCATCCATAGCCTCACCATTGACTATGTTGACTTAGAAGATGGTCAAATTTCGATGGTCAAATGATTGTGAGAAAAGCTTCGCTGAATTGAAAACTAGGTTGACTACAACTCCTGTCTTGACTCTACCAGAGGGTTTAAATGGTTAAGTGATCTATTGTGATGCATCCAGGGTCGGCCTAGGTTGTGTGTTGATGCAGTGAGGTAAGGTTATAGATTATCTTCTAGACAACTTAAGGTACATGCAAAGAATTATCTAACTCATGACCTCGAGCTTGTAGCAGTGGTGTTTGCACTCAAGATTTGGAGACACTACTTGTATGGTGTTCATGTAGATGTGTTCACAGACCATAAGAGCCTCCAGTATGTATTCACCTAGAAAGATTTGAATCTTTGCCAGAGAAGATGACTTGAGTTTCTCAAGGATTATGATATGAGCGTGCATTACCATCCTAGAATGGAGAATGTAGTAGCAAATGATCTTAGCAGACTATCTATGGGTAGTGTAGCACATGTTTACGAAGAAAGAAAAGAGCTAGTGAAGGATGTTCACAGGCTTGCTCGTTTGGGAGTTTACCTTATGAGCATATAAGATAGTGGTGTAACAGTTCAAAATGGGTCATAATCTTCATTGGTAGCAGAGGTTAAGGAAAGGCAAGACAATGATCTAATCTCGCTTCAACTTAAGGGTGCAGTCCACCAACAGAGAGTTGAGGTTTTCTCCCAAGGGGGAGATGGTGTGCTTTGCTATTATGTGTTCCTTAGGTGGATGAGTAGGTGGAGCAGTCTTGATTGGGCCAGATTTGGTTTATGAAGCTATGGGAAAATGTTCAACTCATCAGAAATAGACTTAAGACAGAAGTCCTATGCAGATGTAATGAGAAGGAAATTAAAGTTTGAGATAGATGATTGAGTTTTCTTGAAAGTGTCACCTATGAACGGGGTGATGAGATTTGGCAAGAAAAGGGAAGTTCAGTCCTAGATATGTAGGCCCTTACAAGATTCTGAAAAGGATTTGTAAAGTGGCTTATGAGTTAGAGTTACCAACAGATCTAGCAGCAGTACAACCGGTCTTTCACATTTCTCTTTTGAAGAAGTGTATGGGTGATCCAGCATCCGTAGTGCCATTAGAGAGTGTGGATGTGAAAGATAGTCTCTCGTATGAGGATGTACCAGTTGAGATTCTCGATCATCAAGTTAGAAGGTTGAGAAACAAAGAAGTCGCTTTAGTTAAGGTTTTTTGGAGGAGTCAGTCCGTAGAGGGAGTTACTTGGGAAGCAAAAGTAGCCATGAAAGCCAAGTATCCTCACCTCTTTCCTTCCGATTTCACTCCAGCTTGAGGTAATAGTTCCTCTTCAATTTTTTAGTCATTCATGCGTAAATTTAGTCTTAGAATCATGTTCCTTCAGTTTGTACTTGCATTTTCAGCGTATTTGCATGTTCTTGGAATTCAGTTCAGTCAAAAATTTAGTTCTCAGTGTTCAGTGGTAGGGATTGTAGCCCTCTCCCTCTATTTCAGCTAGTTCGGTCTTCATTCAAAGACGGATGGTCCTAAGGGGGAGATAATGTAGCACCCCGTATCCAAAACAAACTAAAAATGTAGATTTTGAGATGTTGCAGGTGCAACATACTGTTGCCATCCACGGACAGTAGGTCAGACCACTGCCCGTGCTGGTGGTTCGTGGTTCACCACTGCACCCCTCCCCAAACCCAGCTCAGAAAATCGGCTAAGCCTCAACCCACAGTCTGTAGGTTAGGCCATAGTCTGTGGTCTTTGTCCGTGGATCAAGGCCCTCTTTACCCAGCCTCTGACGCAAACGACGGTTGACCAGCACAGACTGTCGTTCAATCCACGGTCCATAGGTGAAGGTCAGCAACTAGTTAGATGAATATTATTGAGTGGGTCAACTTCATATGGTCATAACTCTTAGAACAAAAGGAATTATTGTCCCATGACCTATGGTATGATAGATATTTGAATCCTCTTTCCAACGCCACCGAGTTTGCTAAAATCTGACCTCTGAATAAAAAGTTATGCTCGTTTTAGTGAATCCCTGTTGGGCAGACTTTACCTATGACTCCAATCTACGGACTGTAGATTGAACTATGGCCTGTAGGTCCAATCCATCGGTCACTCCGACAGCAGTTAAGTCAGGGGTCTTTTGGTCTTTTACTATTTTGTTGGACCTCTAAGATACGTCGTTTAGATCCTAAATCATGAGATTTTAGTCAGTTTAAGCCTATAAACATAACTAGAACTTACCTAAGTCAAATCATTCTTCATAACTTAGAAAATTAGATGCGTAAGAAGAGAAAGAGGCGACCAACCCTAACTCCAAGAACGCAACAAGTTTTCTTCAGTTCCTGCCCAGAAATCAAAGGATTCCTCCGTGAAATTCGTCACCAGGTATGTGAGATTTCACTAGTGGGTTCTTTTCACCCATTAGGTCCCTAGTTTTGAGTCAGTTTCTTGATTCCGTTATTATGACTAGACCTAGGGTTTCTTGAGTGTTAGAATTGTTGGGTTCTTAGCTGTTAGAATGATCCAAATCAGATTAGTACATTAATATTTAGTTTAATACATGAATTGCAGAACCCTAGCTATGTATTTCTTTAGTTTTTGAATTACACATGCTAGGTCATATATTTTAGTTATTCAGTTTTATATGCCTCAGTTATTAATGCATCAATATCAGTTTAATTGTTGCATTCTCATTTTGCATGTTCAGTTTGAGCTATCCAGTAACTTACAGAAATTTAGTCATAATGTGTTCATCACTTAATCCATTGGGAGTAGCATAATACCGAGTTGGACTAGGGTTCAGCTTACCCATATAGTCCCAGAACTACTAGCCACGTAGGTTGTAAGTCCTCTCTGTGGGCATCATTTCAGTGATCACGCCAGTATGCCTCTATACCTCTGGCAGGGTATATTGGGTCCTCTCAATGCGGCATATACATCGGGCTCCACATTTAGCTCATGTGGTTTTATGTCGGTTATTAGTAGCTTCCACAATTCAGTCAGATTCTATTGCATTGACTATGTATCAATATATTCAGTATTCAGTATCATCATGTTATAAATTGGTCATTGCATTCAGTTAGCTAAGTATTCAGTATCTATATCATGTTCAGATTATTTCATTGCTTTATTGCTTTGTTCAGTTTATGTTATTTCAGCTGTACTCTATCCTGCTTGCTTAGTACCTTTCAAGTACTGACGTATACGTGCGCTACATCTTCTCGTGAAGTAGGTTCAGCTTCTCAGCATCCAGATCATGCTTAGATCGGTTCCCGATCTCCAGTCCAGCAGAATCAGTGGTAAGTCCTCAATCTCCGAGGACAATAGTCATGACTTTCTTTTCAGTATTTTTAGTCCTTTAGTTTCAGTTTTGCTAGACTTAGCTGTGGCCTGTCCAACATTTCTAGTCAGGCTATTTCAGACATAAATAGATTCAGCTTAATATTGAGTTAATATTTTCTTTGTATTAAACTCATTAGTTTTCATTCATCTTAGTTATAGTATATGGGTATTCCCCATTATTTCAGAATTACCTTATGATTTAGGTTCCGCATCAGTTATTATTATCTTTAGTATGCTCATGAGTATGCCAACAGGGTTAGCTTGGGGTTACTTTTGATCCTAGGTCCCGTGTCCACGTCCAGGGGTTAGCCTCAGGGCGTGACACTTGTATCTGTATCATAAAAAGATTCAGGCCAAATGACATCTAGAATGTACGAGCATGTGAGGGGAATTCTAAAACATGACATAAGTTTGAATTGGAAATAAAGAAATACTTACCTTGTCTCAACTCAACTAAGTAATACTCAACTTATTTTAAATCAGTCAACAATTAACTCAATGTATTAGAAAATACAATGTAACCCAATTTGCATATAAAAGTACAAGTAACTTTGTGGGAGATTCTCTAACCGACAATCATCACTATGAGCTATGTGAGGATACTTCGTCTAACCCATGCTGCCAGAGCTGTCCTATACTTTGCCGGGGTATAAAACCTACTACTAAGTGGATCCACTACTCTATGCTAAAAAACATTAAGGAATCATCTACAAAGTATGACCCTTTCTTCCCACGTTGGCTACATGTTTTATGGAGACTTGAGTTATCTGAACTCGTCTCCATATCGGTGCTAGATACTACTCCCAAAATGTAACTAGATCATATGTTTAAAAATATAACTTTTCTGTGGTTTGAGATTATTACTCAAAAGATCTTTCTCTTAAAAGAGATGGTGCTAAAATTGCTCATGAAAACTTTTTTTTCTAAGAAATCGGCGTTTCCTCTCATCTTAAATGTGAAAACATTTACTCTTTGGTAATACTTAGTTCCCATATAACATTTTAAAGAAATGAACTTGGCTCTACTCTTGCTCAATCTCAAGGCTTAAGTTTAAAACAAGTTTAAAACGATTGCAAAAGATTTTTGAAATGACTTGAAGAACTCTCAATACTTGACTCTTAACTCTATCTTGAATTTGAATTTATGGATTCAAGATTTTGATTTGGAATGTAGGACCTCTCGATGATTTGGGAAGGTTATGATAGTTGTTCATAAGAACGGGCGAAGATCCAAGCTAACGCACATTGGAAACGACACGGATATAGAATTTATTTTTTAGTCGCCTAAATATTTTCGAGGCAGAGTACTCCGTATCGTCTGCGCGACGTGGCTATGGAATTAATATTTTGGTCGCGTAAATATTTTCTAAGCAGAGGACTCCGTATCCTCTCGGCGATGCGGAGAGGGGATAATTACCTGGGGACTGAAATTCTAAGCATCAAAACTCGATTCAACTATTTACCCGATGTGGACCTGGACACAATTAGTTACCTGATCTTTTCCTCTCCTCCCAAACTCGATTCAACTCGCACCCAAAATAGTTTTATCGACTAAATATTCAAAAATACACAAACCCAGAACGACTCGAATGAAACCACATGAAAATCCATCAAGAAACTCAAAGTCTTTACGAAACTTACACCTCAAGAACTCAAAAATTCCAATTATGGCTATAACTTAAGAACATCAAATTCTTTAACTTGAGTACGAAATTTTACACTGAAATGAACATAATTGACGCGTGGGTGAACGAACGCAACACTATGTGAACTCATAAAACACTTTAGGGATCAACCCTTGGTGAAACGACCTTCGATTCTGCAAGAAATCTCCAAGAACACCTTGACTTTTCTCCTTTTCTCTTCTTCTTGAACTATTCTCAAACCCTAGGCTTTAATTTAGATTGCGTAAACTGAACCAATTCAGTTTAGACCCCTAATTAATTACAAAAGTCGAAATAACTTGATTGGGTAAGGAAAATACCAAAATACCCCTCGTAAATCTGGTTAACTTTCCTTAACTTGACAGCCCGACTTCCAACGGCCATATCTCCATCATACGAGCTCGAAATTTAGCAAACTTGGTAGCATTGGAAAGAGGATTCCAAGACCTTTCATTTGACATCTTATGACACACCTAAATCATCTTGTGAGTTATAGTCGTTTTAAGTTGACCCAAAACTCATACTTAGCATAACTTGCTTAAATTTCCAAATTTAATCTTTCCAAAAATAGTTTCTTTCTAATTCTAGTTCTTTCAAATAGTGAGGTGTTACAGTAATAATAGCTTCCATTCATGTATTCAGATGGCCCCGTATAAGGCACTATATGGGCATAGATGCAGGTCCCCGATTGGTTGGTTTGAAGTAGGTGAAGCAGCCTTGATTGGTCCAGATTCAGTTCATGAGACTATAGAGAAAGTTCAGCTCATCCGAGATAGACAAAAGAGAGCTCAAAGTCGTCAGAAGTCCTATGCAGATGTGAGGAGAAGGGATGTAGAGTTCAAAATTAATGATTGGGTTTTTCTAAAGGTGTCACCTATGAAGGTGGTGATGAGATTTGGCAAGAAAGGGAAGCTGAGCCCTAGATATGTAGGTTCTTACAGAATCCTGAAATGGGTTGGTAATGTGGCTTATGAGTTATAGTTGCGAGCAGAACTAGCAGCGGTTCATCTAGTCTTTCACATTTCCTTGTTGAAGAAGTGTGTGGGTGATCCGACAACCATAGTACCAATATAGAGTGTGGTTGTGAAGGATAGTCTCACTTATGAAGAGGGGTCAGTTGAGATTCTTGACCATCAGGTTCGTAGGTTGAGAAATAAAGAAGTCGCTTCTGTAAAGGTTTTGTGGAGGAGTCAGTCAGTAGAGGGAGCTACTTGGGAAGAAGAAGCAGCCATGATGGCCAAGTACCTTAATCTCTTTCCTTCCGATTCCGTTTCAGGTTGAGGTAATAGTTCCTCTCCAGTCTCTCAGTTTACTCTTTTGAAATTCAGTATCAGTATCTTATTTCCTCAGTTATTCTTGTATTTCAGTCTCTTTGCATGTTCGTGGAACTCAACTTAGTCAGATATCAATTTCAAGTTCTTTTAAAGTCTTGGGCCAACTTCAAACAACCATAACTTTTAGCACATGATGAGTTAGGAGACCTATAAGATATCAAATTAAAGGTCTTAGAATCCTCTTTCCAACGTTACCAAGTTTGTTAATTTATGAGCTCGTATGATAGAGATATGCTCATTTGAAGTCAGGCTGTCCAAATAAGGAAAGATACCTAAAAATATGAGGGGTATTTTGGTCTTTTCCTTACCCAATATGATTTAAGTGATTCTAGTAAGGTTTTAGGAGTCTAAACTGATTGGAATCAGTTTTAGTTATTCCTAAAATGCACTTAGGGTTTTTAGAGGAGTTCAAGAAGAGAAAAGAGGAGAAAAAGTTCAAAGTTCCAAGCGTTCGTTCAAGAAATTCAATATTTCGCCAAGAACCTAGTTCTTTAATGTATGTAAGCTTCCATAGTGTTTGGGTTCATTAACCCACACGCCAATCATGAGTTTCTTCTGTGAATCTATCCATAATTATTGAGCAATTTAAGTTCTTAATGAGTTCTTGAAGTTCCATTCTAAATCTTGTTTTGTTGGGATTTCAATAAGTTCTTGAGATGAAAGTTAGGAGTTTGGGAGTTGTTTTTGAGTATAATTTCGTGTAATTATGTTAGTTATTCAAATCTAAGTAAGTTGGGAAGAAACTATTCGATTCTAGGTGAATTAGAGCAACAAATCGAAGAAGAAAAAATTCGTCAGATTGTTCGGAGGGAGGGCTGGGGCGGCGCCCCAGCATTGTGCGAATATCATGTCTCTGAAGTTTTGGGGCTGGCGCCCCACGCTAGTAGTGCGCCAGGGTGGCCTGGCCCCACTCCTTTTCCATTGGTTGTCCCGTCTTAGTTCCTTTAAAGTGTATCTTCAATCCCTATTGATTCTAAACACTCTAAACTACATCTAAACAACTAGAAATCATTGATAACATGAATCATAACCTTGAATTCATAATTCAAATTCAAGGTAGAGTTAAGAGTCAAATCTTGAGAGTTCTTTAGAATATTTTGAGAAAGTCCCTTGAGTCTTTTTGAGGAGTCTTCTACAACTTCTAATAACTTGTATCAAGACTATAGTAAGTGAGTATGAGAATGAGGAGAATGTTCTTGAAATGAGTAGTATCATTGAGTTCTACGTATGGTTATTAAAAACCTTGAATTGAGTCGTTCACGCCCATAATTCGGCATGAACCCTATTTTAAGAAGTCTTTTACAATCACTTTAAACTTGTTTTAAGACTTGAGCACTTGAGTTTGAGAAAGAGTAGAGTTGAGTTCATTTTTTCAAAATGAATATATGGGAACTAAGTATTACCAAGAGTAAATATTTTCACATTTAAACGAGGAGTAAACTGAGATTCCAAAAGAGTTTTTAGCAGTTTGAGTATTATCTTTTTTAAGAGAAAGATTTTAGAGTAATAATCTGAAAACACACAAAGAGTTAGGTTTTTCAATATATGAGCTAGATATATTTTGGGAGTAGTATTGAGAATCGATATGGGGGAGAGTTCTAACAACTCACATCCCCCATAAACCATGTAGCCAACATGGGTGGAAAGGGTTATATTTTTTAGATGATTCCTTAATGTGTAATATCCCAGAAGTTAGTAAGTTAAACTAGAGAGTTCTAGAGCCTTGTGTTAGGGTTTGATATGATGGTTAGAATCATAAAATGACTTCCCATACTTAGAATGAGGGTTATAGGGTTAGGGTGTTACGACCCCTCAAGGACCAACCAAGGGGTCCTTGAGGAGGACCATAAAAACAGCCCCAAAAGCTGTAAAAAAATAGCCTCCCACGAAGGGCATCTACGGCCAGTTGATAGATCCAAGCCCCGTGGGAAGGGGTCGTGGGTCAAGGCCTTGCTTCCCCTGCATGATTGAGCCCCAGACCATCACCCACGAATGACCAGTACGGTCTATGGACCCATCCACGGTCCGTGGGTGGGGGCAGATTTGAAGTGCAATTATTTTAAGTTGGGACTTAGGGGTTAATTCATTATTAGTTAGTGGTTAAGTGGGCTCGATTAATTAGTTATTAGACCACCAATATAAACAAAATATACCCCTAAATACATGGATCCTAGACATAATTTCAAGACCCCAAAACAAACCCAATTCCCTCCATGAAATTCTCTCTCTAGAAGTAAAGAAGAAGAAGAAGAAGAGATGGAAGCTAGGGAAGAATTCTTCCATTGATGCAAGCTTGGTGAGGGCTTTGAATTAAGGTATTTTATCTTATTCATCTATGGATTTTTCCATCAATATAGCCCCATAGATTTCCTCCAATTTTGAAGACAAAACCCAATTCTAGCTAGGGTTTCTTCCTACATTGTGGGTAATGTTGAAGTATGATTCCAATTGAGTGGATAGTACTTATTTATGATTGTTTTAGTATTGAATTATGATATTATGATGAATTTATGTGTTTTCCATGGTAAACCATCGTCTAATTGATGAAATTGATATTATGTGGGTTTATGCCATAAAAGGTGAAATTGAAGACTGAGAGTTGATCTTCTAAAATTGATGATGTCTATAGTAATTGTTCAAGAATAGGAACATATAGGCATGAATTGATCTAGCTTAAAGATTATATGATGGATCTTGACTAGTAATGATTGAAGTTGAACCTTTATGATGATTTATGACTAGATTCACCTAATGATGAAGAAGGTGATTAGAATACCTTGAAATCTAGGTATGAATGATGATTGTAGAAGTAAAACTTTGAGAATAGGTCTTGTAGTCATGAATGTTTATCACTAGGAATTGAGAGTAAAGCTAATATGATTAACTATGAAGGCTAAGGCTTTGAGAGAAAAATCTACATGTGAATAGAAGGCAAATGAATATAATTGTGATGTAAGATCTTTACCTACCTAATTCACCTTATGAATGATAGATGGTAGGAAGTGATAGAATCACTTGAGTCATGATGATGTCCATGTCTAATGTAGAATTCTAGATATGATATTAAGCATGAATATGAACTTAACATGAAAGGGGTTCTCACATAGTAATGGTTCTAAGGTTGAAGGGATTTTCTCACCTAATTGAACCTAAGGCTAAAAAGCCTTAATACCTAGGTCATGGATGGTGATAGTTCCTAACACATGGTATAAATATGTATTTTTATGAATGAACATGGATTGGTTGTCAAGGATATTTTTCTATGAAACTAGAGTCAAAGTAGAGACTTAATAATTATCTTGTGGGATTTAGGCCTAGCACCGAGTAGATATTGAAATGAGATGGGGTTCCCACCTCGTTGAGTTTGGGCTTCCAAAATGGGAACTCTCACCTAGTAGAGTCCGGATTTTCCAAAGTATGTCTCGTGAGATGGAAGCCTTCACCTAGTGGAGTTTGGGGTTTCTAGTAGAAATCTCTGTATCCCATAACTACGTGCCCCGTAGGAAAGTTTGCTAGTAGATCCGACTAAGCTAACAAACTAGTTCTACCTTAGGCAAGTGGACCATCCCTTGACGATGTGGGTAACATCGAGAGGGATCCTGTGATAGCTCATATGTTCTCATGTCGGTTAAGGCTATATCCCAAATACAACTAGATTAGTAATGAACTAAGATTATGCTTGAAGAAGCATTCTCCTAGAGTTCAAACCTAATAGACTAAAATTATGCTCAATGAAGCATCTCCTAGTGTCCAACACAATTAATGAAGTAAGATGTGCTCTAAGAAACATCTCCTAGGATTCAAAACAATGATGAACTAAGATGAACTTAGGGTAGTACCTCATTGAGTTCAACTTAATAAGGAACTAAGATATGATTAATGAAGTGTCTCCTAGTGTTTCCAATGTTTCCAAAGAGGGACTAGTCCCTAATTTAAAAGCATGAGTATGATGACCTAAAGAAGTACTTAGTATGGATTGGATTATGGGGTCTCATCTATGCATTGCACAAGTATGACTTAAGGTTACCTAAGAAGTGTTGTCTTATATGATGTATGCTTTGATGGATTGTTGCTATAGCTTCCTTCCATGATATGATGGACTAAAGGTGACAGTTCCCTTGTCTATATGATGTAAGCTAAGAATGAGACCAAATGAGTGGTAAGTATGAATATCGTGACTTCAAGGTTATGCTTAGTGTGAATGGTATTATGGGATGTCATTCATGCATTGCACAAGTATGCTTGGAGGTTACTTAGGAGTATAGTTCTTTTATGATATGAAAGCCTAGGTCTTGACTATGCATAAAACCTACGATTAAGATGACCAAAAATGGATACTTAGCTTGGATGGGATTATGGGGTCTTATTCATGCATTGCACAAGTATGCTTTTAGGTTACTTGAGAATGGTCTTATTATGATATGAATGACTAAGAGTTGAATAATGCTTATATGATGCCTATAGTGGAGACTTTACTAAGATTATGATATTGTCTCTTATGCTTATAATTGATTTTTCATGAAGTTTTTCATATGATTATGGATTATGTCTTGTGTTGACTAACCCTTATCTCTTGCTCTTATGATGTTATGCTAGCTAACATATTTAGTACATTTTGTACTAACACATGCTTTACCTACATTCTCAGCAAATGTAGTGTTTGGAGATTTGAGTTCCAATCTTGAGGCTAGGTTTCTAAGGAGCAAAGAAGTTTGAAGATTTGGTGAGTCCTCATAGCTTCGAAGAGAAACCCACTATTTCCTTTATGTCTTTTATTTTTATGTTGAGACTATTGTATGGGCTATGTCCCAAAGGTTTTAATTCAAGTTGAGTTTAGATGGCATGAGACAAAAGTGTAGTAAAGACTTCCGCTTGCTTTTATGAAAGACTTCGATTGTATGGATAAAAGTTTCAAGAATTTCTGTACTTTTCTATTATTTTTTGTTATGATATGCTAAGGGCTTGTATGAGACCCCTTCAGGGTCAAGTACGCCATGTTACTTCTTGGATGTACCTCTGGGTCGTGACATAATGCTTTTAGCATTTACTAGTGGATCCACTTAGTAGTAGGTTCTATACCTCGGCAAAGTATAGGACAGTTCTGGCAGCATGGGCTAGACGTTGTATCAACACATAACTTATAGCGACAATTGTCGGTAAGAAATCTCCCACAAAGTTATATTGTATTTTTATATACAAATTGAGTTATTATTGATTTCTTCAATACATTGAGTTGCTATTTATTATTTTAAAAGCTTTCCATATATTGCATATTTTATTGTTGCTTTATCCTTGAGTATCCAGAGTTGAACTATGTTTCACAGAGTTGAGTATCTTATTGTTGAGTTGAGCCCTATTTCTCTGAGTTTAGTTGAACTATGTTTCACTGCGTTGAGTATCTTATCATTAAGTTGAGCCCTATTTTCTCTGAGTTGAGTGAGTTGAGAAGAGGTATGTATGTTTCTTTTCCATCAGTTCAAGCTTATGTTTATGCTTTAGAATTCCCCTTACATGCTCATACATTCCATGTACTGAGCCATTTGGCCTGCATCATTTCATGATGCATATAAAGGTATTTAGGATCATGAACAGGCATTTCGTTTGGGTCATGTGATATTCCAGTCAGCTTTGGTGAGCCTTCTTATATTCCAGAGGACTTCACCTTTATCTTACAGTTAGTAGTTTTGAGATGTCGTGGATCTTGTCGCAATATCATTCTGTAATAGTAGAGGCTTCATAGACAAAGTTGAGGAGTTTCTGTATTTACTTTTATTTTGAGTATTGTACAGACTTTTAAAAAGGTTAAGTATTTCAGTTTATTGAAATTAATTCAATTTTAAGCTTTTGTATGCTTAAGTTAGTATTCCGCTTGTAGACAGCTAGCATGAGGGTTCGCTTGGGGACCATCAATGGTTCTCGTGTTTCGGCCACGTCTAGGGTGTAGGCTCGGGTCGTGACATGGAATTTTGTCAGTTTTAAGTCAGGGTCGTTATGGTCTTTTCCCTTATGCATTGGACATTTAAACTACGTTGTTTGATGCCTAAGCTACGTCGTTTTACTTAGTCTAAGACTAATAACCTAGTCAGACATACCCAAAACCCTCATTCTCCAAATATCATCCAACTTAAAGCAAAAAGAAGAGAAAGAGACGACCAACTATTCCAAGAAAAGGCAGAATCATTCTTTGTAGTTCAGCCTTGAAATCCAAAGGATTTTTTCGTAGATTTCATCATCAGGTATGTGAGATGTCACTAGTGGGTTCCTTTCATCCAATAGGTCCGTAGAATTCAGTTAGTTCCTTGATTCCACATAACTTGTTTAGACCTAAGGTTTGTAAAATCTTGGGAATATGTTGTGATTTCAGCTGCTATAGAATCCATAGTTTCCATAACATATTTTCTTGGAAACATTGCTTAATTCCTTGTATAAAACTCAGAACCCTAAATTTTGTAAATTCTCTTAGTTCATGAATAATACTTGCTAGGCCAGTTAAAGAAAAAATCATGCTCCAGATTTTGAATGTCACATTCTCAATATACAAATGTTGCATTCTAAGTTGGCATGTCAGTATTTTGATCTATTCAGTTTTTAGTATAGTTTAGCTTCATATGTATTCAGTTGGGAGTAGACTTAGCACCAAGTTCGACTAAGGTCCAAGAAATACGTGCTCGCATAGTATTATAAGTCCCATCTGCTGGTATTAGTGATCACGCCACAGCCATACCTTTATAACCCTGGCAAGGTATATTGGGTCCTCTCGATGGGGCATATACATCGGACTCCAAGTTTAGCTCATGTGGTTTATGTCGGTTAATAGTAGCCCCTACAATCAGACTCATATTGCATTGACCAGGTTTTCAGAATTTATATCAGTATACAGTTCAACATGTTATCTTCATGATTAGTACTTGGTCACTACATTCAATTTAGTCTTTTACAGTTCTATCTCAGTATCTATATTTGTGCTCAAATTACATCATACCCTGAGGCTACGCCCATGACGTAACACGGGACCTAGGATCATTAGTGACCCCAAGCTAACCCTGCTACTGGCATATCATAAGCATACTAAACGACTGAATAAAGAGATACTGTGCGGAATCTAAAACGTTATTTAACTCAAAGATGGGGAATACCCAATACTGATCTAAATATATAAATAATTTCTAAGAGTTTAGTGATACTAAAAAATCACTTAAAAGCTAAGGTTGAATCTAACACTATGTCTAGAAAAGCCTCTAACTGACTAGAGTTGCTGGGACATGCCCCCATCTAACCCTAGCAATACTAAAAACTAAAATCAAAGTCTAAATCTGAAAAACATGTCTATTATCCTCGAAGTATGAGAACTCACCACTGAAGCGACTGAATATGGATCGAGAACTGATCTATGCGTGATCTAGATGCTAAGTACCTGAACCTACATTTTGAAAGGATGTAGCACAGAGTATGCGTCAGTTCTTGGAATATACTGAGCATGCAGGATATGAAATAGGTATGAACAAATATAACTAAGCAATAACATAATCTGAACAGAATAGTAATATTGAAATATACTGAAAACTGAGCTAAATGCAAGGACCAAGAACTAAACATAAATTTAACATGCTGAGACTGACTACTGAAGTATAACTGAAAACCTGGTCAAATACACTAGAGTCTGACTGTGGGGGCTACTATTAACTAACATAAAACCACGTTAGCTAAACGTGGAGTCCGATGTATACCCCCTATCGAGAGGACCCAATATACTTTACTAGGGGTATAGAGGCATGACTGGCGTTCTTACTAAATCTGATGCCAACAGAGGGACTTATAACCTACGGGGGCATGTAGTCTAGGACTATGAGGGTACGCTGAACCCTACTTCAACTCGGTTCTAAGCCTACTCCCAACTGGAAATGTGTATGACACAACTTAACTGAAATACTGGATTAGCTCAATATTTTGACATGCTAATTGAGAATGCAACATTTTAGTACTGACAATGACACATTCGAAATCTGAGGCATGTATATTTGTTTATCTAACCTAGCTAGTTTAATCCATGAACTAAACAAATCTACACAACTAGGGTTCTGAGTTTCACGCAAGGAGATAAATAACAATTTCACGAAAACATGATAATCTGATCAAGGATGCTATAACAACTAAATCACAGCAAATATCTAAGGTTTTAGAAACCCTAGGTCTAAGCATGATATAGCGAATCAAGAATCTGACTGAATTATAGAGACCTAGTGGATGAAAGGAACCTACTAGTGAAATCTCACATACCTGGTGACAAAATCTACGGAGAAATCTTTCCATTTTAGGGCTGGAACTGAAGAAACCTCCTGCTTGTTCTTAAGGGAAAACTGGTGCCTCTTACTCTTCTCTTCGTTCTAATTTTTGGTGATTTAGGAGAATAAAGGTTTTTGGTAGGTTCTGACTAGAATATTAGGCTAAAACTAACCAAAACGACGTAGTTTAGGGATAAATATAATTAGGAAAATACCCTACTACCCCTAAACTAAAAGTCGATTGCCGACTCACAGGCCCTGACCGACAGACCGTGGTCTGACCGATGGTCCGTCTTGTCAGTCTGTCGTCTGGCTTTAGAGAGAGGGAATTGGGATCTCTAACCATAGACATGGACCACAGACCGTGGTCCCACTTACGGTTCGTAGGGCCTAGCGTGGTTGTGGATTTTTCTGAGGATCCTGGGTTGCCGACCTATGGATCACACCTACAGTTCGTGGTCCCACCCACGGGCAATGGGTGTCCTCCATCGGTGGCACCTGTAGGTTCATCCAAGTCTGCTATTTGGTCTATTTCGGATCAGGGTGTTACATTATTCCCCCTTGGGACCATTCGTCCTCGAATGAAGTCTAAACTAGCTGAGTATGAAGGGAAGGAGCTACAATCTCTACCACCAAGTACTAAAACCTTATATCTGACTGAACTGAGTTCCAAGAACCTGCAATTATGCTGAAAATGCAAGAACTACTGAAGGAACACGATACTAAGTCTGAATTTACACAAGAGTAAACTGAGAGACTGGAGAGTAACTACCACATGAAGCTAAACTAGAATTAGATGTAAAGAGATGAGGATACTTGGCATTCATGCCTGCTTCTGCTTCCCAACTGGCTCCCTCTACGGACTGACTCCTCCAAAAAACCTTCACTGAAGAGACTTCTTTATTTCTCAACCTACAAACCTAACGATAAAGAATTTCAACTGGCTCCTCTTTATAAGTGAGACTATCCTTCACAGCTACACTCTCTAATGGTACTATCGATGCTGGATCACCCACACACTTCTTCAATAAGGAAATGTGAATTACTGGATGGACTACTGCTAGTTCTGCTCGCAACTCTAACTCAAATGCCACATTTCCAACCCTTTTTAGGATTTTGTAAGGACCTACATATCTCGGACTGAGTTTCCATTTCTTGTCAAATCTCATCACCCCCTTCATAGGTGACACCTTTAGGAAGACCCAATCATCGATCTCGAATTCTAAGTCCCTTCTTCTCACATCTTCATAGGACATCTAACGACTCTAGGATATCTTAAGTCTATCCATGATGAGCTGAGCTTTTTCTATAGCTTCATGAACCGAATCTAGCCCAATCAATGTTGTTTCACCTACGTCAAACCAATCAACTGGAGATCTGCATCTGCCCCCATATAATGCTTCATAAGGGGCCATCTGAATTCTTGAATGATATCTATTATTATAGGCGAACTCTATAAGAGGTAGGTGATTGTCCCAACTGCCCTTGAAATTGAACACGCAAACTCTCAACATGTCCTTTAAGGTTAGAATGGTACGCTCTGCCTGACCATCCGTCTTTGGATGAAATATTGTATTGAGGTTTACCTAAGTACCAAGACCTTTTTGAAATGATTTCCAGAAATGAGATGTATATTGTGGACCTCTATCTGAGATGATAGACAAGGAAACCCCATGCAACCTGACTATCTCATTAATGTAGAGCTTAGCGTAATCCTTTGCTGAATCTGTACTCTTGACAAGCAAAAAGTGAGCGAACTTAGTAACTCTGCCTACTATCACCCAAATGGAGTCATGTTGTCTGTAAGTACGAGGTAAACCCATAATGAATTCAATGTTTATCACTTTCCACTTCCATGTAGGAATGTTAATATCTTGAGTCATACCTCTTGGTTTATGATGTTCTACCTTAACTTGTTGGCAATTAGGACACTTAGCCACAAAATCTACTATATCCCTCTTCATGCCATTCCACTAAAAGACTTCTTGTAGGTCACAATACATCTTAGTGGCACCTTGATAAATTGAATACCTGGAGTTTTGAGCCTCTGTCTACAACCTCAGCTCACCCACATTAGGAGCACATAAGCGACCCTAGTAACGAAGCACACCATCTCCCCCTTGGGAGAAAACCTCTGCTTTCTGCTGATGAACTACACCTTTCAACTAGAGCAATATATGATCACTATCTTGTTTTTCCTTAACCTCCGCTACCAATGAAGATTCTGATCTATTCTGAACTATCACACCACCATCTAACATGTCTGTAAGGCCAACTCCTAAGCAAGCAAGTCGGTGAACATCTTTTTCTAATTCCTTCATTTCTTCTTCAACATGTGCTACACTACCCATAGACAATCTGCTAAGAGCATCAACAACTACACTGTCCTTACTAGGATGGTAAAACACATTCATGTCATAGTCCTTGAGGAATTCAAGCCATCTCCTCTGACGAAGTTTCAACTCTTTATGAGTGAACACATACTGGAGGCTCTTTTGATTTGTGAATACATCAACATGAACACCATACAAGTAGTGTCTCCAAATCCTAAGGGCAAATACTACGGCTGGAAGCTCGAGGTCATGAGTCGGGTAGTTCTTCTCATGAACCTTAATTTGTCTAGAAGCATAAGCTATGAACTTGCCTCGCTGCATCAATACACAATCTAGGTTGACCTTGGATGCCTCACAATAGATTACATAACCGTCTGAACCATCTGGTAGAGTCAAGCTCGGAGCGGTAGTCAACCTAGTCTTCAGTTTTGAGAAGCTTTTATCACACTCAATTGACCACTGAAATTTGACCTTCTTCTGAATGAAATTGGTCAATGGGGAAGCTATGGATGAAAATCCTTCAACAAATCTCCTATAATAACCGACCAAACCTAAGAAACTCCTGATATCTATTGGAGATATGGGTCTGGGCCAATGTTTCACTGCCTCAATTTCTGAGAATCCACTCGGATCCCTTCGACTGCAACCAGAATTCACAATTGCTAAACTTATCGAATAACTGGCGATCTTTAAGAGTTTGACCAACAACTCTCAGATGAGTCGCATGCTCTTCCTCATTCCTAGAGTAAAAAAGGATATCATCGATAAATGCGATGATGAACAAGTCCAAATATTGTTTGAATACCCTGTTCATTAAGTCCATGAAAGCTGCAAGAGCATTTGTTAGTCCAAAAGACATAACTACGAATTCATAATGACTATATCGAGTTCTAAAGGCTATCTTCGGAATGTCACTATCCCTAACTCTTAGCTGCTGATAGCCTGATCTGAGGTCTATCTTAGAAAAACAACTAGCACCCTGAAGTTGGTCAAACAAGTCATCAATCCTGGATCAGATACTTATTCTTGATTGTGACTTTGTTCAATTACTGATAGTCAATACACATTCTGATAGAACCATCTTTATTTTTCACGAACAATATTGGAGCACCCCATGGAGAGATACTAGGTCTGATGAACCCTTTATTTAGAAGGTCTTTCAACTGCTCTTTTAATTCCTTAAGTTCAGTTAGATCCATTCTGTAAGGAGGAATCAAAATAGGCTGGGTATCTAGAAGGAGATCTTTTCCAAAGTCGATTTCCCTTTCTGGAGGAACTCCAGGAAGATCTTCTGGAAACTCATTTACTACTAGGACTGAATCAAGAGTTGGGGTTTCAGAGCTTGAATCCTTAACTCGAACTAGATGATACATATACCCTTTAAGTATCATCTTTCTAGCCTTAAGGTAAGAAATGAATCGACCTTTAGGCAATGAGCTACTACCCTTCTACTCTAAGACTGGCATGTTTGGAAACTAAAACCGAACGATAACAGGAATATAACCAATCCAAGCCTAGAATGATATCGAAATCTACCATTTCTAACTCTACAAGATCTGCTGAGGTGACTTTCTATCTGGCCCGTTGGAGTGTTGCCGCCCTGGTGGCAACATCCCGCTCTGGCGGGATGGTGGGGTCCAGTTTTTTCTGAAGTTTTTCATTCCTAATTAACGACGGTTTGGGCTGTTACAATAAGCCTCCTATCCTTCTCAGCTTTGTGCATAATAACTTTAGCACCATAGTTACACACAGAATTACACTGATTGTTGCTATCCAACGTGTCAAGTTCTTTCCACAATCGCTTCATCTTAGTGTAGTAAACAGTAACATCCATGGATCTTGAGTTAGATCACTAATTTCCTTTTGAAGTTGATACATTTTAGCACCAGTAGTTTGGTCATACCAGTATTCTAGCTCTTGCCAAAGTTCAACAACATTATTAACGTACTGCAAGCTATCAACAATGTCTCTTGAGAGTTAATGCAGTATCTATGAGGTGACCCTGTCGTCACAACGTCCCCATTGATTGAAAAGAGGATCGTATGGATTTGACTTTTTACACTTGCCATTGACGAATCCCATTTTTTTCAAAAAAAGCACGCAACATACCACGCCTCCATGACCTGTATCTAGTGCCATCAAAGACATTGAGAGTGATTTCGGACCCAACACTTTCAGAGGGATGCACGCACAAAGGATCAGTCGAATGTATGGTCTCATTGTCTTGTGCCATGTTATGAACAAAAATGGAGGAAAAAATTAAATCCACGATTCAACAGATGAAGATGAAATTGATAGTTGCCAGTAAAGAAAAATGTGACTTGGAAGGTGAGATTGAAGTAATACACTAGAAATTATAGAGAAGTTGAAGGGAAATAGAAATCGGGAAATCATAGAAAAATTAGGAAATAGTGAAATAGATTCAATTAGAATATGTCAGATGACAAGCAAGTGAAAGAGTGCGAAGCCGATAAATAGAGGAACCTGAATCTGATACCATATCAAAACCTAAAAACAGAACTCCCTTGACAATCTGAACTGAACCTCCATTGAAGTATAGAGAGAAAAAAAGAGAGAGAAATTGAGAGAGGGAGAAAAAAACTTATGTGTATTGAAAGTCTTGAGAAACAAATACATGTTTAAACAAATAAAATCAACTAGCTAACTAGCTCTGTAAAACTAACAGCAAAAACTAACATCTATCTTAACCAACTCCAACTACTTTTCTGTTAATTAGTCTAATCAATCCCAACATATGCCATTTCCATTAGAGTAAAGGCTTATCCATGCCATTATTTGTTAACTAAAAAAGTTTCATTTTGCAAAACCATTTCTTAAATGTGATCAATTATGATTCGATCACGTCATTAATTAAATCATTTTAATTTTTTTTGAAAAGACTCAAATATGTCATTGAACTTTGAGAAAAGACTCATATGTGCCATCCGTTAAAAAAACGACTCATTTATATCATTTCAATTAACAAATAATTACATGGATGAGCCTTTTCTCAATCAGAAATGACATATATGAGCCAAACTCTTAATGAGTGAAATAAATAAGTCTTTTTCAAATTCGGTGATATTCTTGAGCCTTTTCCCTATTTTAAATATATTAAAGTCGCAATTTTGAATCTCAAATCATGCATTTTAGAGAATTGGAGATTTGAAATCATAATCCCTAATTGTATATCCAAACACTGATTTAAAATCGTGATTTTATATCACATGTCCAAACGCCTACTTAGAATCACATAGAAAAGTTCTGAATAGATTAAGAAATTGGGGCATTGTTGTTAGTTAAACTTGTAGCCTGTGTGGTTGTTGTGACCACTTATTCTTTGAACACAGTTTCTCTAAGGAAATGTGTTAAAAGTTACTGCTTTGGCAGGGAGTCACAAAACACTTGAACAAATTGCAGAATAAATTAATTGCATGTGACAAATAATACTTATATCATGAACCAATGGCATAATATTAATACAATTGCTTATATCATGAGGAGAATTCTTCAATTGGTCAGGTAGAGGTGTTATATGTTGGTAGAATGAAGGTCAAGTTAAGAAGGAAATTAGATATTTTGAATGATTATTATCAAGAGAACCAAGTTTATGTTGTAGTGATGTGTTATCAGCCTTAGAGCTATTTTTTGTATTGTAATGTTCACTTTGATAATAAAATGAATTCAATTATAAAAAAAATTACTCAATAGTATCGTTTGGACATATAAAATTTGAAAGTCCTTTTTTATTTTATTTTCAAATATCTTTTTATTTATATAATTTATCTAATTTTTGAATGATTTTAAAAATCAAATCTTCAAATTCCAAAAATAGCTTCAGCCTTTTTCTTTTACCCAAAGTATAAACGTTTGGGACTATTTAACATTACAAAACTTATCTTAAAATATGATTGTTGCAATTATCTTAATATTTCAGAATTTACCCCAATATTTTGTATCTTATATACAGTCTCCATCTTTTTAGGATTGTCAACTATTTCACATCTACAATTTTCCCCCTCTTTTTATCGGTCATATGAGTTGAGGGTTCACCTAGCTAAGGATCACACTATTAGACCCAAGTCCGCTATATCAGTCTACAGGGAGCTAAGCCGTCTCAAGCAATGTCGTAGATCGCTAAAGCCTATCGGCTCCAAAACCCAAGTCTAAGGAAATCACTAGCCTACACCTAGGCTAATGCCAATAACAGCCTACCAATAACAACAACAACAACAATAACAACAATACAAAAACTACGAGGCAAGACGAAATCACACAACAATACTAGGCATGCTTGAGCACTCGATAAAATACCCGAAACACGCCTAAGGCATGATGTCTAATAAGTAAACAAGATTCAACTACAAACCTAACTCAATTCTAGCTATTCAACTCGAATTCACATTTACAAGCTCAATCTAAAGTCCGGTAAGTCGTAGCCTACCTCAATGTAAACCGCGTGCGCTCTAAATTTACAATTTCAGATCTCTTCTCTCTCAATCAACCTTTGACAGCTGTCATACTAACAAAAACACGATCACAATGTCAATACATACTTTTAGACACCAAAATCGCAATAATTGGAGATAGGCTCAAAATCGAGTAAAAAATGGAATTGTGGGAACCACATCAGAAATCCTGAAGTTGACTTTGTCAATGGTTCCTAATTAGCTTACTACACTTGTGCCACAAAACGTACACAATTCAAGCTCGGAAATAGAACTTGGAAGGAAACAAAATAAAAATGACATTAAAGAGACTCGAAAAGTCCTTAAGGACAAGAAATTACTGTAAGATTAAATATTCTAATACAGAATATCACGATTTTGAACACGATAATCTTACATCGAGATCATTAAGGCCACATACCTGATGCGGAAGACATCATGACAGAGAAAAGCGAAAGCGTTAGTCGTAAATTGGTTTCTACCTCCTTTCCCTAGCCTTACGTTACCACAACTGTCAGTGATAGAATTAAAGTAGAAAATATGTGGTAACCCTAATGGGTGGAGGGAGGACCAATTTATAAAGGTTAAGACTTAATCTGGTATGTCCATCAAATAACCAATGTACGGACGAGATCTATTAATCATTCAATATTACACAATTATAAGAATTATTCTTACATTCTCCCACTTGGCCCAATGACCATATAATACTAATATTTCATAAACATTAGTTGCGCATATAATAAATCTCTTCTATAATGTCCATCATGCATACGACAATATAATATACTACTAATGCGAGTTATGGCGGTTGTACATAAATTTTAAGCTATGTACTTCCTTCCATATACTACTACATTAGCAACTTATCATACTAGGTTCATAAGCTATAACACATAACATTACGGTCCACAATAATGTCTCATAGAGACTTATCTTGTAATATCTCAAAACAATAATGTGTATACCATTATGAGAAACAATATATTCATTAATGTATATCAAAAACACATAATTGAGTTCAGAGTGTAAAAACATCATAAATGTATCAATCATAAGTACAACCAAGACCTATTCTTTGAACATGTTCTTTAAATGTCTTTGGTTGTAAGCCTTTTGTTAATTGATCTTCAATCATGAGATCAGTTCTAATATGCTCAAGTAACACTCTTTGTTTTTGCACTTCTTCCTTGACAGTAAAGTACTTTAATTCTATATTTTTGGCACATTTGGAGTACTTATCGTTCTTGGGGAAGAATACTGCTGCAATATTTTCACAATAAATTTTCAGCGGATTGGTAATGGTGTCGACAACCCCAAGTCCTAAAATAAAGTTTTGCAACCATAATGCATGAATTGTGGCTCCATAACATGCCACAAACTTTCTTTGCAGTTTTTCAGTGATCAATTCCAGGATTACTTTGATATCTTCCTAGCATTCCGATCGCAAAAACTAATATCCGGTCTTGTGCAAGTTTGAACATACATCAAACTTCCAACAATAGAAGAGTAAGGAATTGTTTCCATTTCTTTTCGTTCTACATCATTCTTTGGAAATTGCACGAGATTAAATTTGTCCTTTTTTTGAATAGGAGAATAGGAACTATTCTTGTTGAACAATTGTTCAAGTTAATTTCTCTAGAATCTTTCGATATAGCCCTTTTGAGACAGTCCCAATAATCCTTGTGATCTATCATGGAATATTTCTATCTTTATCACATAGGATGTCTCACTCATATCTTTCATTTCAAATTTCATAGAGAGAAAGTCTTTCATCTCACGCAATATGCCTAAACCATTAGCATCAAGTAAAATGTCATCAACATACATGACTAAAAATATAATCTTACTCCCACTGATCTTTTGGTATATACACCGATCAACGGTAATCTCCTTACATCCAAAAGATGTTATGGTATCATTAAAATTTATATACCATTTTCGTTAGGCATGTTTGAGTCCATATATTGACTTATTTAGCTTACACACCATTTGATCTTTTCTTTTAATTTCGAAACCCTCAGGTTGGTCCATATAAACATCCTTCTCGAGGTTTCCATTAAGAAAGAAAGTTTTCACATCCATTTGATGTAACTGTAAATCATAATGAGCTACCAAAGCCAAAAGAATTCTTAATGAGTATTTCTTTGGGACCAATGAAAAGATCTCTTTATAATCAATGCCTCATTTTTTAGTGTATCCTTTGGCAACAAGTCTGACTTTATATCATTCAATATTACCATTTAAATTGTGTTTGGTCTTGAAGACCCATCTACACCCGATTCTTTAAGAACTTTCTAGTAATTGAAGGAGATCCGAGACTTTGTTGTATTCCATGGATTTTAAATCTTCATTAATTGCATCAATCCATTTATCAGACTCAGTGCTTTCTAGGGCCTGTGAAAATGAAATTGGATCTTTATTAATTCCAATGTCAAAATCTGACTCTTGCAAATAAATCTCGTAATCATCTGAAATGGCCGATTTTCTTTCTCTTTGAGATTTTCTTAATGGTACTTTTTGAGGCTCATTTGCGTCAGATACTTGTAAGTTAGTTCCTTCTTGAACTGTTCTATTCAAATGTTGTTCAACATTGTTAAAGTGTTCTTCAACAAGAGGAACAATATTTGTTATTGTTGTGGAAGTAGGTACATTCATGGGCAATGAAATATTTACCCTTACCTTATTAATTCTCACACTTTGTCGTTCAACACTCCCACTAACTTCACCTATCTCAATGAATTTTGCATTACCGATTTCAACAATTCTCAAACTATGATTTGGACAGTAAAACCTATACCATGTAGATTTCTCTAGATAACCAATAAAGTATCCACTTACCGTTTGAGAATCTAATTTCTTTTCATGTGGATTATAAACTCTAGCTTCCGCTTGACAACCCCAAACATGCAATTGTCTTAAACTAGGCTTCCTTCCAGTCCACAATTCAAAATGGGTCTTTGGAAATACATTACTAGGAATCCTGTTTAATAAATATACAACGATTTTAAGAAAATACATCCACAATGATTTGGGTGATGAGAAATTACTCATCATACTCCTAACCATATCCATAAGTTTCGATTACGCCTTTCTGCAACATTATTTTGTTGTGGTGTTCTTGGCATAGTATATTGTGCACGTATGCCATGTTCTTCAAGGAATTTTACAAATAGACCTGGACATTGTCCAGATTCGTTTTACTTTCCATAATATTCACCACCTCTATCTGACATAATGATTTTCACTTTCCTATCTAATTTTCTTTCTACCTCATTAACGTACACTTTGTGTCACTCCCCGAGCCTACACCCTGATCGGGACTGGCACTCGAGAACCATTGCTAGCCCCAAGCGAACCCTTGGCCTAGATTACTTACTCAGCGGAAGACTTTAAGCATTAATAAAAGAACTCAAATGCAAGATAATCAAATCTCTCAAACTAAACTCATAATGTTTTAGAAATAAATATTTAACTTAGCCAAAGTACCAACTTAAATCTGAACATAAGCCAATAACAAGGTAAAGAAAAATGACTAACTGACTGTCTCCTTGATATACCGTGAGTTTACGATATCTCTAATATATTTCACTTACAAGTTGTGTGTGTCTATGGCCTTTTTGTATTGGTTTTTATGTGTTTTTATTGTATTTTGTAGGAAAGATGTTCAGGTGCAAAAGTATAGAGACAGCGGAGAAAAATGCAGAAAAAGGGCATTTACGGAGGTGATCTACGGACCGTAGGTCCATTGACGGTCCGTAGGTGATGATCGTAGATCAGCAGGCAAGGTATGGATGACAAATCAGGGAAATCTAACCAAGTGTGGAACCACGGTGGCCATTGATGGTCCGTAGATTGATCTACGGACCGTACTGATCGATCCATAAAATGAGACTACGAGGGTTCCAGTACCTGATTTTTGAAGATTCTAAGTGTGGATCTACGGAGGGGATTGACGGGCCATAGATCGATCTACGATCCGTACTGCAAGTCCGTCGTTTGCTTCAGAGAAGCTGATTTTTGGAAGCTGGAATATTTTCTAAGTCCTCGCTGACGAAATGGACTTACGGACCATAGATCCATTGACGGTCTGTAAGTCAATCTCGTGGAATGAAGATGCGTACCTGAACAAACTTTCCTTAAATTGTTTCCCTTTTAATTTAGGATTTGTTTTCTATAAATAGGGCATGTAAACCTCATTTTTGGGGGTTAGACATTATTATTCTAGTTTTACTTTGTGACTTTGGAGATTAATTTGCAACTCTAGCAATTATTGATTTCCTAAGTTCGTTTTGAAGATTTTGGCTTTACAATTCAAGTTAAATTTCTGGGTTTATATTCTCTTTACGTAAGTTCATAAATCCTTCATCTAAAACTATGAATTGTGTTCTTTCTAATATGGGTAACTAAATCCACAACTAGGGTTGTGGGAACCATGAGTGATTCACAAAGTATGAATAGTAAATAAGCAATTTTGGAATAGTGTTTTGCATGCATTGATAATTCTTTTGTTTAGAAGTCTTTTTAACGAGTGCACGCGTTAGAACTCGCCTTGTTGCTACTTGCCGGACCAAGGAGGTAATCAACAAGAAAAGAATTATAAACATAGATTTAGTGTGATACTATCTAATAGGCTAGTGTCGATTGGTGCGAAGTAATAACTAAGCCAAACATCGATTATAATACACTAGGAAAGGATTGTTGTTATTAGGATTACTGCGTTATGAGCTTGTGGGGAACACGTATACCCTAGTTATTTCTCTTATCTTGATAACAACCAAAGTTGAGTTTTGATTACTGATTACTTATTACATTTTTACTATTTGTTTCACACAAACAAACGCCCCCTTTTTATTACCTGTTTCTGGAAGTAATTTGACTAATTGAATATAATTGTTGGTTAAAGTAAAGTCTAAACCATTTTCCTCGTGGGATCGACCCCAACCTACAAGTTGGGTTCTTTATTTGATAACGATCGCTTATACTTCTGAAGGGAGGTGTAATTTGAGTGTATCACTCCTCTAAAACTGAGATGGATGTCGGGACAAGACCCCCAACCTCCTAATGAACTAAAATGATAAATTAATGAAAAAAGGGATCCTCTGGAAGCAAGGAGGCTCACCAATAACTCGAAAGCTCAACTGGATCAACGATGCGCTGGATGTTTGTAACACCCCGTATCCTAGATAAACCAAAATGCAGATTCTGAGAAGTTACAGGTGCAACCCATGATTGCCATCCACGGACCGTAGGTCAGACCACGGCCGGTGCTGGTGGTCCTTGGTTCACCACTGCAACCCCTTCCCAAACCCAGCTCAGAAAATTGGCTAAGTCTCGACCCACGATCCGTAGGTCACACCACGGTCCATCGTCTGTGTCCACGGATCAGCCCCCCTTTACCCGGCCTCTGATGCAAATATTGGCCGACCAGCACGGACCGTCATTTGATCCACGGTCCGTAGGTCTGACCGTAGGTAAGGGTCAGCAGCCAGTTAGATGAAATTGTTATTTGGCTCAACTTCAAATGGCCATAACTCTTAGCACAAAATGAATTATGTGTCCTATGACATATGATATGATAGATAATTGAATCTTCTTTCCAACGTCACCAAGTTTGCTTAAATCCGACCTCCGCGTAAAACATTATGATCATTTTAGTAAAGCCCTGTCGGGTAGACTCGACCTACGACCTCAATCTACGGACCGTAGATTGACCTACTGCCCGTAGGTCCCGTCGGTCGATCAGTTTAATAGCAGTTAAGTCAGGGGTCTTTTGGTCTTTTCCTATTTCGTTGTACCCCTAAGCTACGTTGTTTAGACCCTAAATTATGAGGTTTTAGTCAGTTTAAGCCTAGAAACATAACTAGAACTTACCTAAGTCAAATCATTAATCAAAACTTAGAAAATTAGAGCGTAAGAGGAGAAGAGAAGTCAAGAACCCTAGTTCAAGAACACAACAAGGTTCCATCAGTTCCAGTCCCAAAATCTAAAGATTTCTCCGTGGAATTCATCACCAAGTATGTGGGTTACTTTCACCCATTAGGTCCCTAGTTTTCAGTCTTGATTCCCTTATTATGACTGGACCTAGGGTTTCTTGAATGTTAGAATTATTGGGTTCCTAGTTGTTAGAATGATCTAAATCAGATTAGTATGTTAATATTCAGTTTATTGCATGAATTCCAGAACCCTGGCTATGTATTTCTTTAGTTCTTGAATTACACATGCTAGGTCACATATTTCAGTTATTCAGTTATACATCCCTCAGTTATTAATGCATCAATCTCAGTTTTATTGTTGCATTCTCAGATTGCATGTTCAGTTTGAGATATCCAGTAACTTATAGAAATTCAGTCATAATGTGTTCATTACTTAATCCATTGGGAGTAGCATAATACCGAGTTGGACTAGGGTTCAGCGTACCCAAATAGTCCCTGAACTACTAGCCACGTAGGTTGTAAGTCCATCTGTAGGCATCATTTCAGTGATCATACTAGCATGCCTCTATACCTCTGGCAGGGTATATTGGGTCCTCTTAATGGGGCGTATACATCAGACTCCACATTTAGCTCATGTGGTTTTATTGTCGGTTATTAGGACCTCCCACATTTCAATCTGATTCTATTGCATTGACCATTTATTAGTATATCCAGTATTCAGTTTCAGCATGTTATAAATTGGTCACTGCATTCAGTTATCTCATCATTCAATATATATATCATGTTCAAATTATATCATTGCTTATTTGCTTTGTTCAGTTATATGTTATTTCAGTTGTATTCTATCCTGCATGCACAGTACCTTTCAAGTACTAACGCATACTATGTGCTACATCTTCTCGTGATGTAGGTTCAGGTTCTCAACATCTAGTTCACTCTTAGATCGGTTCCTGAAAATCAGTGGTGAGTCCTCATTCTCCGAGGATAATAGTCATGAGTTTCTTTTCAGTATTTTTAGTCAATCAGTTTCAATTTTGCTAGACTTAGTTGGGGCCTGTCCCAGCATTTCTTGTCAGTAGAGGCTATTTTCAGACATAGTTAGATTCAGCTTGGTATTGAGTTAATATCTTCCTTGTGTTAAACTCATCAGTTTTCATATATCTCAGTTATAGTATATGGGTATTCCCCATCTTTTCATTTTGTTTATGATTATAGCTTCCGCACAGTTTCTATTATTTAGTTTATATTTAGTATGCTCATAATCATGCCACCGGGGTTAGCTTGGGATCACTAGTGGTCCTAGGTCCCGTGTCAGCGTCTCGGGGGTAGCTCGGGGAGTGAAAAACTTGGTATTAGAGCACTAGGTTTAAGTGTACTAGGATGTCTGAAAAGCCGCACTAAGTAAAATTATTTTCACGGGTGTGAAGTGCACCACATCTAATGAGAGGGAGGCTACAAAGTGTTTTAGGAAATTTTCAATTTCTTGTGACTCTTATCGTGTGTAAGGTATGATCTAAATTCCATTCTAACTCGACGTTCTACATTTTAGTCATCATGCCTCCTCGTAGAGATAATGCCAGGAATGTGAATGTCAGGAACGCAAACGCAGCTCCTCCAGTCCCTGATCAAGAAGTGCCGAATGTAGAGTTCAGGAATGCCATTCAGATGTTGGCTCAGCGTGTGGCCAACCAGAACAATCAGCGGGCTCCATTTTTGGTAAATGCCAATGTTGAGTTAACTACAGCCAGGGTGCGAGACTTTGCTAGGATGAATCCGCTAAAGTTCTTAGGATCGCAAGTTGGAGAAGATCCCCAAAACTTCATTGATGAGGTCAAGAAGATCATTGAAGAGATGCAGGTAAATGGAATGATCGGGTTGAGTTAGCATCTTACCAACTTAAGGATGTGGCTCATAGCTGGTATACTCAGTGGAAGGAGAACAAGGGTACAGATGTAGCTCCTATTACTTGGGATTGTTTCAGCGAGCTCTTTGTGGACAGGTTTTCCCCATAGAGTTGAGAGAAGCAAATGCCCAGGAATTTATGAACTTAAGGCAGGGTAACATGACTATCCAAGAGTATGGGCTCAAGTTTAACCAATTCTCTAGGTATGCTCCTCACATGGTTGCTGACTCCAGAGCTCAGATGAATAACTTTCTTTATGGGGTGTCAGACTTAGTGAAAACAGAGTGCAGGAATGTTATGTTGTTGGGAGACATGAACATCTTTAGGCTCATGACTCATGCTCAGTAGGTTGAGGGTGATAAGCTTAGGGAACAGGCTAAGGAGACTAAGAAAGCAAGAACGGGTAACTACGAGTATTCCCAAAAGAAATCGGGTGGTGGAAATCGCTTGCAGTTTTAGTAGAAGTCTTCGACTCCAGCCCCTTCATCAGCTAGTGTTCAATCCCCCAGGTTTCGTAACGATTAGAAAGGTAGGGCGTTAGTGTCTAAGTCTCAAGGTAGTGTTTCAAGCACCAAAACTTACCCAACATGCCCGAAATGTAAGAAGAGCCATTCAGGCGAGTGCCTTGCATGTAAGGAAGGATGTTTTGGGTGTGGTCAGTCTGATAATAGATAGAAGGATTGTCCTTCTAGACAGGGTCAAGGAGGAAATAATGGTAGAGCTCAGTCTACAACTTCAGCAGCACCAACAGGTTTCCCGACTCAGTAGGGTAGCTCATCTGGTACAGGTGGCAGACAGCGCCAAAACAGGTTGTATGCTCTTCAGGCTCGTCAAGATCAGGAAGATTCTCCTGATGTAGTCGCTGGTACGTTATGAATCTTTGATCTTGATGTTTATGCATTGTTAGATCTAGGGGTTACTTTGTCTTTTGTAACTCCTTACATAGCAGTCCAATTCAATGTTAGCCCAGAAACTCTTTTAGAACCATTCTCAGTCTCTACTCCTGTCGGTGACCCAGTTATAGCTAGACGGGTATACAGAAATTGCCCTGTCACAGTCTCTCAGAAGGTCACCTCAGCTGATCTTGTAGAGTTCGAAATGCTAGACTTCGATATCATTCTAGGAATGGATTGGTTACATTCATGTTATGCCTCAGTCGATTGTAGAACTAGGATTGTTCATTTTCAGTTTCCAGACGAACCAATCTTAGAATGGAAGGGTAGTAGCTTAGCGCCTATAGGTCAATTCATTTCTTACCTTAAGGCCATAAAGATTATCTCTAAGGGTTATCTCTTTCATCTAGTTTGGTTTAAGGATTCTAGCTCCAAAACTCCAACTCTTAAGTCAGTTCTAGTGGTTAATGAGTTTCCAGAAGTGTTTCCAGATGATCTTCCCGGAGTTCCTCCCGAAAGGGAAATCGACTTTGGAATTGATCTCCTTCTAGATACCCAGCCTATCTCTATTCCTCCTTACAAAATGGCTCCAGTTGAGCTTAAGGAATTGAAGGAGCAGTTGAAAGACCTTTTAGATAAGGGCTTCATCAGACCTAGTATTTCACCATGGGGTGCACCAGTGTTGTTCGTGAAGAAGAAAGATGGTTCTCTCAGAATGTGCATTGACTATAGGCAATTGAACAAAGTCACAATCAAGAATAAGTATCCCATCCCCAAGATTGATGACTTGTTCGATCAACTTCAGGGTGCTAGTCATTTCTCAAAGATAGACCTCAGATCAGGTTATCATCAGCTTAGAGTCAGAGATAGTGACATTCCGAAGACAGCCTTCAAAACTTGGTATGGTCATTACGAATTTGTAGTTATGTCATTTGGACTAACCAATTCTTCTGTAGCTTTCATGGATTTGATGAACAGTGTAACAAGCAGTACTTAGACTTGTTCGTTATCATCTTTATTGGTGATATCCTCATTTACTCTAGGAATGATGAAGAACATGCGAGTCATTTGAGAGTTGTTCTGCAAACTCTCAAAGATTGCCAGTTATTTGCAAAATTTAACAAGTGTGAGTTTTGGTTACAATCAATTGCTTTCCTTGGGCATATTGTGTCTAGTGAAGGAATTCTAGTAGATTCCTAGAAGATAAAAGTACTGAAACAATGGCCCAGACCTACCTCTGCTACAAATAATAGAAGTTTCTTAGGTCTAACGGGCTATTACAAACGGTTCTTGGAAATATTTTCATCCATAGCCTTACCATTGACTAGGTTGACTCAGAAGATGGTCAAGTTTCGATGTTCAGATGATTGTGAGAAAAGCTTCACAGAACTGAAAACTAAATTGACTACAACTCTTGTCTTGACTCTACCAGAGGGTTCAGATGGTTATGTGATCTATTGTAATGCATCCAGGGTTGGCCTAGGTTATGTATTGATGCAGCGAGGTAAGGTTATAGCTTATGCTTCCAAACCGCTTAAGGTGCATGAGAAGAATTATCTGACTCATGACCTCGAGCTTGCAGTAGTGGTGTTTGCACTCAAGATTTGGAGACACTACTTGTATGGTGTTCATGTACATGTGTTCACAGACCATAAGAGCCTCCAATATGTATTCACCCAGAAAGAGTTGAATCTTTTCCAGAGAAGGTGGCTTGAGTTCCTAAAACATTATGATATGAGCATGCATTACCATCCAGGTAGGGAAAATGTAGTAGTAGATGCTCTTAGCAGATTATCCATGGGTAGTGTAGCAAATGTTGAGGAAGAAAGAAGAGAGCTAGCAAAGGATGTTCACAGACTTGCTGGCCTAGGAGTTAGTCTTATGAGCATATCAGATGGTGGTGTAACGGTTCAGAATGGGGCAGAATCTTCTTTGGTAGTAGAGGTTAAGGAAAAGAAAGACAGTGATCCAATCTTGCTTGAACTTAAGGGTGTAGTCCACAATCAAAGAGTGGAGGTTTTCTCCTAAGGCGGAGATGGTGTGCTTCACTGCCAGGGTCGATTATGTGTTCCTAATGTGGGTGAGTTGAGACAACATATCATTGCAGAGGCCCATAACTCTAGATAGTCTATCCATCCAGGCGCCACTAAGATGTACCGCGATCTGCGGGAAGTCTATTGGTGGAATGGTGTGAAAAGAGATATAACAGACTTTGTGGCTAAGTGGCTCAATTGCCAGCAAGTCAATGTAGAACATCATAAACTAGGAGGCATGAATCAACAGATTGACATTCCTACTTGGAAGTGTGAAGTGATCAGAATGGACCTCATCACAGGTTTACCTCGTACTCGCATATAGCATGACTCCATTTGGGTGATTGTTGATAGGGTTACTAAGTTTTTCGATTTTGGCATTCAAGACTACAGATTCAGTGGAGGATTACGCCCAAGCTTTACCATTAATAATATTGTGAGGTTGCATGGGGTTCCTTTGTCTATCATCTCAGATAGAGGTCCTCAGTTTACCTCTCATTTTTGGAAGTCATTTCAGAAGGTCTTGGTACTCAGGTTAACCTTAGCACACATTTCATCCACAGACGGATGGTCAGGCAGAGCGTACCATTCAGACCTTAGAGGACATGTTGAGAGCTTGTGTGATCGACTTCAAGGGTAGTTGGGATGATCACCTTCCTCTTATTGAGTTCGCCTACAACAATAGTTACCATTCCAGCATTCAGATGGCCCCTTATGAGGCATTGTATGGGCGTAGATGTAGATCTCCAGTTGGTTGGTTTGAAGTAGGTGAAGCAGCCTTGATAGGACCAGATTCGGTCCTTGATGCTATGGAGAAAGTGCAACTCATTAGAGATAGACTTAAGACTGCTCAGAGTCGCCAGAAGTCTTATGCAGATGTGAGAAGAAGGGAACTAGAGTTCCAAGTTGATGATTGGGTTTTCCTAAAAGTGTCACCTATGAAGGGGTGATGAGATTTGGCAAGAAAGGGAAGCTCAGTCCCAGATATGTAGGCCCTTACCGGATCTTGAAAAGGATTGGTAAAGTGGCTTATGAGTTAGAGTTGCCAGCAGACTTAGCAGCAG